>NC_133206.1:13189051-13214051 GCF_958299795.1 Porites lutea
CCGATAACTAACGGCTTTATTTGGAACCACACTTATAACATACTGTAACATTTTAGGCCGATAACTAAGGGCTTAATTTGGGACCACACTTATAACATACTGTAACATTTTAGGCCGATAACTAAGGGCTTAATTTGGGACCACACTTATAACATACTGTAACATTTTAGGCCGATAACTAAGGGCTTAATTTGGAACCACACTTATAACATTCTGTAACATTTTAGGCCAATAACTAACGGCTTAATTTGGGACCACTTTTTACATACTGTAACATTTTAAGCCGATAACTAACGGCTTAATTTGGAACCACACTTTTCACATACTGTAACATTTTAGGCCGATAACTAAGGGCTTAATTTGGGACCACACTTTTTACATACTGTAACATTTTAGGCCAATAACTAACGGCTTAATTTGGGACCACACTTTTTACATACTGTAACATTTTAGGCCAATAACTAACGGCTTAATTTGGGACCACACTTTTTACATACTGTAACATTTTAGGCCAATAACTAACGGCTTAAATTGGGACCACACTTATAACCTACTGTAACATTTTAGGCCGATAAGTAACGGCTTAATTTGGGACTACACTTTTTACATAGTGTAACATTTTAAGCCAATAAGTAACGGCTTAGCTTGTTAGTCGGTATATGTGTAATATTTAGGCCAGTAATGGCATACCGACCGTAGTTAGTGGCTTAAAATGTGGCAGTATATATACTGCATTAATACCATAATATGTGAAAAGATGTACTGCCCAACCTTCCATTACTGTCTTCTGTACACACAACGTTTGCCAACAGCAACTACTAAAGCTACAGCATGACCAGTCATGAAGTGACAGTGGGCAAGCCTGAATTTCAACCGTACGCGCAAGCAAGCTGTAAAGACAGGCGGCCATTAAAGAACTGCATAACTGCATAAGCATACTGCTGATACTGTACACTACTGTTCTGCATTTGATTCAAGTTTGGCTACAGAAATCGTGGGTAACAAAACCAATCAAACTTACCACAAGCTTTCGTCCGTTTTACATCCTGAATATCCAGTTTACTCGAGACATCATCAACACATAAAAGACCTAAACAAATGTACCAGAAGGACGGAAGTGGCGGCAAGTAATTCATGATAGTCTCCATATAATCTCCCTTGTTACACTACGCAAGCATCTCCTGTTATAGCTTCCTGAGGGGAGGGGGGCGTCTGTGACAATTTGGAACAGAACATGCAAAGGTGCATCAGGCAAACTAGACTGTTATTTGCTCATAATTTTTAATGTTTGCTGTTAAATTGGCCAATTTTTCAATGTTTACCAGAAAGAAAATACTGTTAAGTGTCTGGAGGGTTCTTAGGACATCTTCGGCAATGGTCGAACCTCTTAGCTAGTCTTCGGAAATCTTCGACAGTCTCTTCTTTTGAAATAATCCGGAATTGTCGTAAAGTGGGCAAAAATTCCTTTATATACTAAACAAAACAATATTGGCCTTTTTGGAGCCGTTTTTGCTTCTTTCTGGAAAAAAATTACTGTTTCAAAGAATTTTTTAATGTTAGTGTTAAAATGCCTAAAATTTAACTGTTTCATGTTACAAAGCCAAAAAATGAAGTTTTAAGTGTTATTGGGGTACCCCCATTTAGACCCTCCATCATACCCCTTTCTATTTGCAAAGAAGGTGTTGTACTTGTACGAATTGTACGTAGAAATTAATCCTTTTACAAGCTTGAAACAAAACAACAGGACCCGCGCAGGGTAAGGGACTGGGAGGAAAAATAAATAAAATTAAGTAAAGTGGAACCTCGCTATAACGAAAGGCCAAGAGAATGGCAAAATATGTTCGTTATAACGGGGTTTTTTTAAACTTATATTGAGGTTCTTTTTCATATTGCTCCTGGCTTAAATTTTACTATCACTGGAGTCAAAAAAATAGCTCGTTAGACCGAGGACTTCGTTTTAGAGGTTCCACTGTAATATACATTTTCACATAAATAGTATCTTTGTTGGAATAAGAATCTTCCAGCATCTAAATTAAGTATTATTGGTCCGTTTCGATTCCATCAGTCTGATGCCACGATAGTAAGCCTCGAAACGCCTGTGTTCACAAAACGGCACTTAGTCCTAGACTTCTGTGTTTTCAAACCGGCAAGGCTCAGAAGCCAGGCTATGTACCATTTGCAACGATGCGGAATAGAGTCTTTTTTGATAAAAACTACTCCACGAACTACGGTTTCTTAAAACGGATTATATCGGCTGATGATGTAGTCTCTGAGGCATTTCGATGACACACTAAACAAAATGAAGGGGTTACTAGACTGCAAAACAGTCCGTATTTTTGCGTATTCAAGTACGCGCGAGCAGTCAAACAAAAGGTCGGCAACGAAGCTGAAAACAGAGAGCGAGACTGGGGAGAGACGCTAAAAATACGGACTGTCCGTTTTGCATACGTGATATTCGTTCGAATTACCCGCTTCTCCCAGCCACGGGCAATTCCAATTGGCTAAATTTCGATGCAAGCTGTCACCAAGCTGCCAAGTAATGTTTTTAACACGTCATTCGCGATATTCCCTACCGTGATGAATTTCCAAAGCTTTCGCTGAAAAATTACGGATGTTGATCACCTGGATTTGCTTGCAAGAATTGGGATTTGTTTTAAAATCGGAGCAAAGGGAAGCTGTGGAGTTGCTGCTCAGGGGAAAGAACGTTTTCTGTGTTCTACCAACAGGATTTGACAAAAGTCTTATTTATCAGATGTTTGTTCATGCAAAGAGTTCTTCAAGTCCCGTGCAACGGCCGACCGTCATTGTTATCTCGCCTGGCTAAAAAAGGGGGATCGGTAGGAAACACACGACCCAGTTTACCTCGTGCAAAAATGCTTCTTGTTCCATTTAATTGTTTTCTCTGTCGAGTAGATTTTGCTTTGGAGGAAAAAGTTTTGATTAAGCAAATGTGAGTTTTGGCCGCTTATTAAATATATTTCATACTGAGAGGTCGTGACACGCATATTGATTTTCTCTGGTCGGCATGATTTGCTCTCTGATGCAAGAGCATTTTCTTTCTTGGCCTCTTTAGAAATGTAAAGCTTTTCATTGCGGCTGATCAAGGGTCTTAGGTTGTTTTATTTCTCCAAAGTGCCTCCTGGATTTGAATAATTTTAAGCGATTTTCTTTGTGTCCGTCAATGTGACTTTTTCCTGCAATGTTTTGTCACGCTGGGCCCAGCTCGTTACAGTTTTCACCAGGATGTTTAAATTCTCACAGATACACCAAGACGTGGATTGGAATGAGGGGATTTACTCATTCTTTTCAGTCGCAATAATTGTTCACTGTCAGTTGGCGTGTTCAGTTCTTCTCTAATTTGCGAAAGCATCGCCGTGCAGTTTCACGGGGATCCCAGGGCAGTTTCTAACCTTTGTTCCGCACGGAGAGTAAACTTTTGTGAAGAAAGATTCTCGATCCTTCCTCGAGGACAACGGAAAGGTCGTTTTTCAGTAGGTCGGCCCACTTTGGTAACGTTTCTCCATTTCTTGTAGGCGCAACAAACACATTTTCAGAGCTTATCCATCCACTCGCAAACTACAATTTATCCGAAGCGCTCGGCTTTTTCGGCTTTCTCCCTCTCCGAGGAGCAGGCACAGGCTTTGTTGTCGTACTGCCTGTAGTGTATACGATGCTAATGCAAGCGCGTAGAAGCGAGAGAATGAATGTGATGTGATACACACGGGGATTACGTAATTTGCATGTACTATAGATAGCGTGTGTTGTAATTTATTCGAGTCGGTTAGCGTTCTGAGTTCGGAGTGTAACGGTCGTGAATAAAGTGTGTTTTAACCTAACCGCGGTACTACATTGGCGACGAGGATATTTCGAGGATATTTCGAGGATTTCGCCGAGGGTTTCAAGAGTTTCGTTAAAAATCTCGCTGTGGATTTCGTCAAGGATTTATTTCAGCGATGCCGGGAGGCGGTGGATCGGGCGAAACTAACGCGACAAGCGGTACTACGAGCGGTGCTGTTGGCGGTTCTGGGATGACTTCTGTTACTTTAGATGTCAGTGGATTGGAACCATTTAATCCAAAAGGAGAGGCGCACAATTTAAGTCAGCGATGGAAGAAGTGGAAGCGAGCGTTCAGTTTGTATGTGACCGGGAAAGGTGTATCGAACGACGCTCAAAAACGTGCTTTGCTGTTGCATGTCGCTGGTATGGATGTGCAAGAAATTTATTTCACACTAGCTGGTGAGGGTGGAGATGCAAGTTTTGAAGCAACGTTAAAGGTGTTGGACGACCATTTCGTGCCAAAGGCGAACATTCCCTTTGAGAGACATTTGTTTCGACAAATTTCGCAAGGGATCGGAGAGACAGTTGATCAGTTCGTTTGTAGATTGCGTCAGCGAGCAGCGACTTGTGATTTTGGCGCCGGCGAGGATGACTACATTCGCGATCAGCTCGTAGACAAGTGTTATTCGAGCCATTTACGCCGGAAATTTCTGGAAAAGGAAGGAACTGTTACGTTAGATGAATTGTTGCGTGTTGCAAGATCCCAAGAAGCGGTTGATCGACAACTGAAGCAATACAGTACCGACCAAGCAGATAACCAGGTCAATGCAGTGGGTGGCAGGCTGTATGGAAACAAAAATCCCAGGAAAGCAAAGACGTGCTTTAGCTGCGGACAAGAAGGACACTTCAGTCAAGACAAAAAGTGCCCGGCGCGTGGTCAAACTTGCAGGAAGTGCGGCGAAACAGGCCATTTCAAAGTTAAATGCCCTCGACTCCATCAGCTAAGCAGGACCCATTCGGGATCTAGAGGACCTGAGAGTAGCAGAGGCGGACGCGGCAGAGGAGGCAGGAGTGCTGGTGGACTGGGTCGAGGTGGACGCGGACGCGGAGGGCGAGAGACGAACCTCGTGACTGGAAGACCTAGCCCTGGAGAGGAAGACAAAGGAGATTTCGCTGCATCAGGTCATTCGCAAAGACCCGATTATGCCTTTTCAGTGGAACAGGTGAATGATCGCAAGGAACAAAGGGGCGCTTTGGTAACGCTGGTCATTGGTGGTGTAGACGTACCCGATGTTCTCATTGATTCGGGAGCTTCATGTAATGTTATGGGCCAGCAGACCTGGGAGTTGTTAAAGCAAAAGGGGATTAACTGTGAATCTCGCAAATCTGCAAAGGAACTTTTTGCTTATGGTGGTACAGAACCTTTACCGACCCTAGGAACGTTCACGGCAGATGTCACGCTGGCTGGGTTTGAAAACGGAAGTAATGCTGATTTTGTGGTGGTTGAAGGCGATGGTCGCACGCTGTTGGGCCGAGAGACTGCCGAGGCGCTAAACCTGTTGCGTATTGGTCCTTTTCAGACAAACAGTGTTGACGGTGGGCGATCGGACGGGGATGTCAGAGAGAAATACAAGCACTTGTTTAGTGGTGTTGGTCTTTTGAAGGGCTACGAGCTTAAGCTACACATTGATGAGTCGGTGAAGCCTGTAGCGCAGCATGTACGTAGGATACCGTTCGGGTTACGCGAGAAGGTGGATGCAAAGCTGGATGAACTTTTGGAGCTTGACATTATAGAGGAAGTGCCGGAGGGGCCGTCAGGATGGATTTCGCCGTTGGTGGTGGTTCCCAAAAGCGATGGCGACGTAAGAGTCTGTGTTGATATGCGTCGTGCAAATGAAGCAATCGTCCGAGAGCGTCACCCAATTCCAACCGTTGAGGAGCTGTTACACGACTTGAATGGCAGTACGGTGTTCAGCAAGATAGATCTCAAGTGGGGTTTTCACCAGATTTTACTCAGTAAGGAAAGTCGCCATATCACTACCTTTGCCACGCATCGAGGGCTTTATCGTTACAAGCGGTTGATGTTTGGCGTAACTTCGGCGCCGGAGAAATATCAGCAGATCATTAGAGATGTGTTAAGGGGTTGTGCTGGGGTTGCGAACATTGCGGACGATCTCATTGTTCATGGGTGTGACGTGGAGGAACATGACAAGCGTCTTTTTGCGGTGTTAGATAGGCTGAGTGAAGTGGGGTTGACGGTGAACGGAGACAAGTGCGAGTTTAGATTGTCAAGGCTTACGTTCTTTGGTCACGAGCTGACTAGTGACGGCATAAACCCATCCGAAGAGAAGATTGCTGCTATAAGAGATGCTAGATCTTCCAAAGACGCAAGTGAAGTGCGATCGTTTATGGGTCTTGTCCAATATTCCGCTAAGTTCATGCCTGACGTGGCGTCCGTGGCCAAGCCTATTCAAGAGTTAACCAGGAAGGGCATCGTGTTTCACTGGGGTAAAGAGCAACAAACAGCCTTTGAGCAACTGAAGCGTCTAATCACCCAGGCAGAGACACTGGCTTATTTTAAGGTTGGCTGCAGAACGCGAATCATTGCCGATGCATCTCCAGTTGGATTAGGAGCGGTTCTCACCCAGCAGCAGGGGGGAATGTGGAGAGTTGTCTCCTACGCGTCGAGGAGCCTAACTGACGTGGAACGACGCTACAGCCAAACAGAGAAAGAGGCACTTGCCTTGGTTTGGGCGTGTGAACGGTTCAACATGTATGTTTCCGGACAGAGCTTCGAGTTGGAAACAGATCACAAGCCTTTAGAGCGTGTCTACTCGCGCACTTCAAAGCCTTGCGCCCGAATAGAGAGATGGGTCTTAAGACTACAAGGGTACGATTTTAAAGTGGTGTACCGCCCAGGGAAGACAAATATAGCCGACGCGTTGTCCCGTTTGAACTCCTTGGATCAAGTGGACCATGGAGAAGACTACGACTTTGTCAGAGCCATTGCTATAAGCTGTATACCCGTTGCTCTATCACCTACAGAAATTGAAAAAGCTTCCTATTTTGACGAAGAATTGACGATAGTAAAGAGTTGCGTGAGGTCAGGGGACTGGGACCGGTGTACACTTCCCTCGTATGCACAAGTCAAGGACGAATTATGCGTCTATGGTGAGCTATTGCTTCGCGGCACAAGGATTGTGGTTCCCAAGCTCCTGCGCGACAGGGTGGTGCGGCTGGCACACGAAGGGCACCAGGGTATAGTGAAGACGAAGTATCGGCTCCGTAGTAAAGTTTGGTGGCCGGGAATGGACAAGGAAGTTGAGAAATTTTGTAAAGTTTGTCATGGCTGCCAGGTCACTTCTGGATTTAACCCTCCTGAGCCGATGTCCCGCGTTCTTCCTCCGAGTGCTCCTTGGCAGGATTGTGGAGCAGACCTGCTGGGACCCCTACCCACAGGAGAGAGTATTTTGGTGGTGATCGATTACTACAGTCGTTTCTTAGAAGTTGCTATTCTGAAGTCTACTACAAGTGCCAAGGTCATCGAAGCACTTGCACCCATGTTTGCCAGATTCGGTTTTCCGTTCTCTTTAAGGACAGATAATGGGCCCCAGTTCGTATCCGAAGAATTTGAAGCATATTTACGCGCAAATGGTATTGAGCACAGGAAAACGACGCCGTTGTGGCCTCAAGCTAATGGAGAGGTGGAACGCCAAAATCGCTCGTTACTTAAATGTCTACAGATTGCACATTTAGAAGGAAAGAACTGGAGAACTGAATTGCTTGTATGGTTGATGGCGTACAGATCCACTCCGCAAACGTCGACGGGGACTACCCCCTGTTACATGATGTTTGGCCACGAGGTTAGGTCCAAATTGCCAGAGTTAAGGAGAGAGACGGTCGGGGTGCCAAGCGAAGAAGTGCGAGAGCGGGATTGGTCAAGTAAATTAAAGGGCAAAGCTTATGCAGATCTCAAGAGAGGTGCCACGCCCAAGAGCATACGTGTTGGTGACACAGTACTTTTGAAAGCCGAAAAAACGAACAAGCTGTCTACCAACTTCAACCCTGCTCCTTTTAAGGTGGTTCAGAGGACAGGAACAGAGGTAACGCTTAGGAACGAAGCTGGTGTGCAACTGAAAAGGAACACTGCATTCGTAAAGAAGTGCAACGATGGTGTGTCCAATGGCAACGGAGACCAAGTGGTACAAGCAAGTTCTACAGTACAGACAGATGAGCCAGGGCCAAGCAGAGTTCCGGAGACGACAGAGGTATCAGGGCCAAGCGGAATTCCAGAGACTACAGGAGTATCTGAAAATTCCCAAGTACAAGCTGGGCATTCTACCGAAAAGGAAGATAACGCAGCGGAAAGGCCTGTGCGGAGGTCGACCCGAACTATAAGACAGCCTGCGCGCTATAAAGACTTTGTCCTGGATGTTTAGGACTTCTTTTCCTGTTTTGTCTAGTTTAATTCAAAGACTTTGTTTTGCTGAACATTTAGGGTTTTGCAGCCTTTTAAAACTGCCTTCCTGCTAAATTTGATCAAAGAAGGGAATGTAGTGTATACGATGCTAATGCAAGCGCGTAGAAGCGAGAGAATGAATGTGATGTGATACACACGGGGATTACGTAATTTGCATGTACTATAGATAGCGTGTGTTGTAATTTATTCGAGTCGGTTAGCGTTCTGAGTTCGGAGTGTAACGGTCGTGAATAAAGTGTGTTTTAACCTAACCGCGGTACTACACTGCCACTTCCACTATATATACTACATTTCACTATATACACTACGTTTCACAGAGAAGCAACGCTAAAAACTGCTTTAGAATTACTGGATTACAGTGTCAAGATTCGAAGCAAAGTGCAGACAATAACACGCGCTATTTCTCCCTCGAAACCAGTCATCGAGTGTATCAAATTCACAAAGAGGGCGGAGCTGTGAACAGATTTTGACAGCTCAACGACGTTTTTGAACCCCCTGGTCGGAACGAACTCGTTGTATGGAAAACAGGCAGTCGGGTTTTTTTCTCTCGCCTCATACGCGTGTGAGGCTCGCGCGCTTCGCGCGTAAAACTCTTACGCTACGCTTTACCGATTTCTTTACTGATTTTGAGGAAAAAAACCGACTGTTTTGCAGTCTAAGGGGTTACAGGAACCTACAGTGCAGACTTCTACTGGTGGATCCTGCATGTGCAATCTGCCGGACTCAGCAGGAGAAAGGCACTTTTCAGCGGCTTGAAATTTATAAACATGACTCTGCTGAACAGTGACTAAAGAAAGGTTCAGTAATCTGACAGTTCTAAACAGCCACTAAGAGAGAACAGCCAAATTAGCCCCTACCACCTCCACTTCAAAAGAGGTGGTCACCGGCCCCCACAGTTTAAAAACTACTCCGCGGATCCTGAAACGTTTGGGACAGAAATCTTTTATTGAGAAAGATGTTTTTTCGGTCAATGACACAAGTGACTCAGAAGAAACAGTTCCAAGCCGACTCCCAACAGGAGACGAACCTATGACCTGGTTACTAGTGCAGATGCTCAACCACTTAGCTACAGGAGACTTGTGAGAGCCGGCTTCTAACGCTACTCTATTGTTGTTGAAAACTGTACAATGACCGACCTTACGGTTATACAAAATTTTTTAGACCGATGCCATAAACGCCGTTTTATTTCATTTCCAGTTTTTATCAAGAATCTTTTAAATAAACAAGACTAAAACATTTTAAAGAAATTAATATCGACGGATTGCCACCCACTAAAAGATATCATTCCTGTCCAGAAGACTTATGTACATAATCTTAGGAAAAAAGGCTGCGTACGCCCGAAAATTAGTACAGAGCGTTTTATGAACATCTTTGTAAATAGGTTGATTTTTAAGCTCCATTTATTGTAATGATACGCTTTTTTAATATATATTTATAACGTAGATATTTTTATCATAGTTTTTATCTTCTCTTATTGTAACATAAGATATGGAGTTTTATCTTTTGATGAAATAAAGACTCATTATTATTATTTATTATTTTATTATGACGATGTAGATGAAGGTGGTGCTTACGCTGGTTCAGATGCGGCTATCCGAAGTATTAATGAGTCATTAATAGCTTTAAACTTCCGAAGCACTTTTAATTTTTGAAATGGAAAACTCACTTTTTCGTTAGTCAAGCCTGTTTTCATTTAATTCTTTAAACCCTAAGATCAAAATTTGAATTCTCATTTGTTGCCCTACTTCATTTCTTGCAGAAGTAGTGGGGAGAGTTCGATAAAATATCAAGCAAATTCATTTTGTGCGATTACGTCCGTAATTCTCTCCGTAATTTTACAAAGCATGAGTTAAAATATTACAAGACAAATATTTGATGCTGGTCACTCTTAGGGCTTAAAGAGTTGTTTATCAAGAAAATAAAAATGGTGACAAAGCAAAATATTCCAGCCATAACTTGACAAATTGACCATAGAGTGTTTCTACCTCTTCCTGCACCAAAAAGGGGGTAAAAGACCACTGATTATCATGCACAGTGTATCTATTGCACTAGTCATGACGGTACATCTTGTCAAAGTGACCGTTCAAGAAGGTGAAGGTGAAGGTTTGAGGTGACGACAGTAAAAAACACTGGTTGGGACAGCGTAAAAGGTAAACACGACCACATAATACGTTACAGGCCGGGTGACTTCTTAATACAGGTCATTTTTACGGTGATGAAAGGAAGGAAATAAAGTGACCGTTTAATGCAAGTCTACTTAATACAGGTTTGACTGTATTTGATAAGTCTTCCCTTATGGAGTAACCACTAAGTTTCCAAAATCAAGAAAAAAATAAGTCGTCCGAGGCCCAAAGTTGTCGAATTTACAAACACTCATCTGCCGGGATTCAACTAACAATTTTTCCGTATTTTGTTTTAGTTGGATCCCTATTAACCCTTTCGTGTGCACTAAGGAACTAAATGGCTCCAAACGTGGATGACAGCCCATCCTACAGTTGTTAAAGATTTGACGGAACAAAGTCGCATATCAAACACCTTACGGGAACCGAAGTAAAGTCTTTGATTTCGACTTCAGTATTTTGGGTAAGCATTCGTCACCTACAAGTTCTTCACAGAGGACAAAAAAAGTTTAGGGCCGGTTTTTAGAACGAAGTGTAGCCACTGTTTTGCAAGGCTGCGTCATGTTTTCCATTTTTCTGTTTTTAACATATAATAATAATAATAATAATAATAATAATAATAATAATAATAATAATAATAATAATAACGGTTTGATATCAGTACATCCATGGTACGGCTCTTCGCCTGATATAAGATTGAAATAATAAAATACATAATGTTTGCTTACTGAAGGATTTTAAAATAAACACTGCATAACGAGCAAAGTTTTGCCAGATAAGGCTCGCTTGCCGTTTGGCGCTTGACCCATCTTGGGGACGGTATCGGTTCGGTAATCAAGCCGAGTGGCAGGCGTTTCAAGAATTTCAAAAGCAAATTCGCAGATGCTCTGTTTTCGTTATCTGCTGTTTTAGATGAACGGTCTTCTCTCAACCAATCAAAAGTGAAATGCAGGCTGATTTGGCCCTATAACAAAGTATTCAACAAGGAGAACCATCCTTCACCATATCTCTGTTCAATACTTCATGTTAACTATCCCTAGTTAAGTTCTATTTTAACTATGTCAGAGTGACAAGCTTGAGGTATGGTTACTGAACATTTGACTTTCTCAGTTAAACAAACGAAAAACAGAACTAACGTCTTTTTCCTGCTGGGAATTCACAGATGGCTGGACAATAGGAAACTTAAAGAGTTCTACAATGTGATCAACTGTAACATCAACTACGCCACAAACTTGCAAAGCAGAAACAACACCACCGTCTACGTCATACGCGACAACAGTGCCTACTACGGCAACCACGTCATCGTCTTCACCACCAAGTACCACAGATGCACCTACAACAAATACTTCAGGGCCTACGTCATCAAGTACATAATCTACTACGTCATCATCTACACCACCAACTACCACAGAAATTACCAGAAATAACGACACGCAGCCACGTCATCAACTGCTGAATCCATTACGTCATCAGCTGCCCCAACAACAACCACAGAAGCAACAACAAATGCTACAACAGCATCTACGTCATCAGAATCCACTAAGTCATCGTTTACATCATCAAGTACTACAGAAACTTTGACTACCACGGCGGCGAAGACGGCATCCAGCACGATATTGATGACATTCTCTACGCCATCAGGATCAGATACTAATCCCACAGCCACAGAGAAAAAATCGTCGACAGCGTCCAATTCAACCGCTGTTTCAAAAACTTCAAACACAAACACTTAAGGTCTTTCTAAGAGTTTTAGCCCTGGATCACATATTGGTACTTCAACAGAATCATTTGAAAAAGGTAAAAAGAATGTAAGACTAAAGAAGTTTGTAATATCGGGTGCAAAATATCAACTCGCAGCCTGTCATCAGATATTGGAACGAAGAACAATGGAATTTGAAAATTTTTGAGTAGTTTACAAGTCAAATCAAACAACAAATGTCCTACGTAAAATAGATTCGGGTATCAATCGAGTCAATCGTGATATGTTCTTGTATTATTTTAATTGGCAAGAGCAGTATTTCTTGCAAGTTTTTTTACCATGATTTCTTTCTCTCTCTGGCTGTTTTACTGTTCTGATTAATACAAAATGGGAACTGAAAATATGAAACTACCCTTTTCACTTACTTTTAACTTGCAATATAGCATTTTCCCTTACTTTTATTTATTTATTTTTCAGAAAGAGCAGAATCTAAGAATCTATCAAGAAGTCATTCTGTCTGCTTCGCTTGTTGGCTTTTGTCTAATATTATTGTTATCGTGGGTGTTATGCTTTATTTGTTCAAAAGAAGGGTACTGTTACGACAGAAAACGTAAGTTATTTCAGCTGATATTCTTCTGTAAAGGCCGATTCAGAAGCCGCACTATCGAATTCAAATTTAGGCCGGTCGCAGTTACTAGTCAGGCGCCGATCTTTTCTTCCAAACGAAGTAAATTCAAAATGGAAAATCGCACATTCTGATAAGGTTACCGTATACAGTTGGTTTAGAAATGTCATTAGCAACGATACTGACAACCAGGAAGCCGTACAAATGCGTTATGCTGTGATGTTCACCAAAACGACGGGACAGAAGCGGCGACGGCAGGCTCCCGCCACAATCTCCTCGCGGTTTCTCTGCCCTCGCCCGCCCATACTACTTAGCGCGCCCAACCAAAACCGCCATGCTACGCAGGCTAGCCCTCGTCTGTCTCTGCTATGTATGTCATGATTCCCTCATATAGTTTGAGCAGTCAGGTACAGGTCGGCACAAAAGTATAAAACCGCTTTTAATTCCAAAACTCATTTCCAAAGCAACTTAGTTTTTTCATCGACAAACTTGGCCACGAAAGGTCACCTTGCACCAACCTCGTTCCCAGGGTTATCTCTCTTCCTCCCTCGAGGGAGAAAGATAAAAAATCCTGGGAACGAGGTTTATCTTACACATGCCTCACATGTGTCCTTTTCCTCCTTTTCTTCTAGACTTAACGTAAGACTGCCAGGAATGATGTACGATCGAGTTAATATTGTGTAGCTGTGAATGGAAAAATTCGCTCTTCACCACCAAACCATCCTACAAGGCATTAATCAGCCCCGTTTGGAAGTCTCAATCATCTCATCAAGTCGTTTGTCACGTGTTATGACTTCAGAGACAGGAGATAAAGAAAATTAATAAGTTAACATGTTGCAAGGAGGTTGCAGATCCATAGTTATGCTATGTTCGCGGAGTTCCATAGTTATGCTAAGAACTTTTTACCCCAGAACCCTCGTTGAGAAAGTTGAAATATTATTTATCGTACAGAAAGAAGCATCGCAGTATAAGTTTTGTTTTAGGAGCATCTCCTTTTGAAGGAGATACCGGGACGAACATTAATTGATTACATTTTTTAAATCACTGCCAAGTTTCCAAAGGAAACTCTAAAAAACGTTTCATAAAGTTTTATGACTTCCTTCAATGAACCATGTTAGTTATCTGCGTGTTTCAGTTTTATTTATTTGGTTTTTTAACCAAGGTTTTGGAGACATTTAAATTAATATTTTCTGGAAAGTTTTGTACATTGATGTACTTTAACAAGTGAATAAAAAAAACATAAAAAAACTGCATTTTCTTTACCAATCGTACGTGTAATTCAAACACCATGTGTGGGCATCAACTTTAGTTACTGTCGAGAAAGTCGAGAACTGTTCTTTGAAAAGCACTTGATATAGCCCTTGATACACCTTTTGCTACATATTCGCGCTGTGGTAGCCCTGAACAGCTGCATTCCCGGGTTCTCTCTACCCGTTTCATCTGTCTTGAGGCCAGACTTAAGTCGTAGATTCTAAAACCTGTGATGAAGATACCGTAAAATTCCGAAAATAAGCCCCGGGGCTTATATTTTTCAAAGGCCCTTTTTGTGGGGCTTACATTCGGAGGGGCTTATTTACGGAGGAAAATTTACGTTTCAAAATCGATTGGGTTAGCCTCATAGTTGGAAGTAAATTTACCGTTTTTGCTTTGCTCTACTTTGTCTTTGAGGGTACCTTTCCAAAAACAAGCCCCCGGGCGGCTTATATTCAGAGGGGCGATCTAACGGAGGGTTTTTTGTGTTACCGGTTTGGGGGGCTTATATTTGGAGGGGCTTATACATGGAGGAGCTTGTTTTCGGAATTTTACGGTATCTTTTATTTCCTTTCTTTCCCTATGATACGTCTGTGCACAGGCTATCCAGTCCATAATAATCAAACCAGTGCAGGAAGCCTTTTTGCGCGACCACGTTGGAAAAAAACCGAAATCAACAAGTCAACAAAAACTCGCAAGGCACCTGGATATAGTTAAACCAAAAAAAAGTTCTGACGCAGCTCCTTTAAAACTTGATTATCCGTCCATTGTGTTCACTTTGACCCTGAACCCCAGAAGACACTCCCTCAAACACCCTCGGTCCGTCGGATTATCAGTCGCTTGATGCTTAGGTAGAACGCAATCCGACTGGCTAAATTTAAACAGTATTTAACAAGCTTAGATTCTGCTAAAAGTGTCAGTTACAGTAGACATTATTCACTTGGATATTTTGTTTTCTTAAAAGTATTGTCTGGTTACATATATAAGGAAGTATTCTCTTTCAGAACTAGATGTAATCAGGTTGACAAGCAGCTTTTCATTTCTAAATAGGCAATAAATTGAAAACAAATACAAGTGAATGAGGTCAAGTGATTTTGTTACAAATAGTTATGGTGTGTCCTGGGACTCATTTTGTGAAAAATCATGAGTCCCAGTCCAGAACCAGTGAGTCCCAGTTAAAAATAAAACGAGGTTGAAATTGAAAAGGCTTGAGCCTTTATGTAACCAGACAGTTAATCTGAAGACAGGCTCCAAAACTTTGTATTATAGTATACTGAAATTAAAATATAGTCCTTCTATTGGCGAATTTTTGTTTACATTTTCTGCCTAATTAACATATGCTCATCATTATCTAATGAAGCTAATAAAATAAAACCCCTGAATATTGAAAAAGCATAACAAGCTCAGTTATCTCTGAAAATTTGAGCCCGATATACCGAATGGTTTTGGAGAAATTCTCTTTTAAAAACTCGAAATTTTACAAATAATGTATGGCCATTAACTTTTTACCACCCAGCAATTTCGCAGTTTTAGATGGCTGCTTTTTCTTTCAATATTGCTTTTAATAAGCTGAAAATTGCACAAATTGTTTAAGTTGATCAGCTTTTTCAACTTTTGAATTTAGTTCGTATGTACGGCCACGGATTCTTTGAGTTAAGTCGTATGCTAAATGTAAACAATGACGTTAGCCTGCGTAGCAGGCGCTAGGAAATAAATGGACGCAAGAAAGAACGGGCGCGCGCGAGGGATACACGCGGGGGGGTGTATCCCTCGCGCGCGCCCGTTCTTTCTTTTGCGCCCATTTATTTCCTAGCGCCTGCTACGCAGGCTACAATGACGTCAACAAAAATTCGTCTACTGTATTTTAAAGCACAACAAAGGCTAAAACAAATATGCATTGAAAAGATTATGTATGATCGTCTAAAACAATTTTTATACAAACATAATATATTTTACAACTATCAATATGGTTTTCGTGAAAGATGCTCAACGGAACATGCCATCTAAGACATTGTAAATAGAATTCAAAGAAACATGGACAACGGCATGTTTTCATGAGTGGGATTTTCATGGATCTGCGAAAGGCATTCAATACAGTTGATTATCATATCCTACTTCATAAGCTGTCTCATTACGGAATTCGTGGTGTAATCAATAAATGGTTCTGTTCATAGTTAAATGGAAGAACCCAAACCACTCAGGTCGGTTCCTATATTTCTAAAAGAGAGAAAACCTCTTGTAGTGTGCCACAAGGTTCTGTTTTGGGTCCTCTATTGTTTCTGATTTATATTAATGACATCTACAAGGCTTCAAACAAACTAGGATTTTACTTATTTGCTGACGATACAAATTTGCTGTGTGCTGATAGGAATATAAAATCACTTGAATCTGTTGTAAATGTGGAACTGCTTACTGATGTCTGTGACTGGCTAAGCGCTAGTAAACTATCCTTAAATATAAAGAACACTAATTTCGTTCTTTCACCCATATTAAAAACGTTTAGATTATGAAGTTAAACTTAAGATATATGACAACCAAATAAATAGATTGATAAGTATAGAACGTAAGTCATATGTTAAGTACCTAGGGGCCCTGATGGATAGTAATCTTTGTTTGAAATATCATATCAGCCACATCGCGTCTAAGATCAGTAGTCATATCGGTATAATAGCCAGGCAAAGGCATTTCATTCCCTTTATAACTTTGCTTAAAACATATAGATCTCTGATTTCTCCATTTATCTTCTACGGCCTTATTGCCTGGGGACAGGCAGCCAAAGCAAATCTATCACTTCTTCAAAAACGGGTTGTCCGTTTGATGAATTTTGCAAAGTTTAGTGTTCACGCTGTTCCACTTTTTATCTCTACCAATATTTTGCCTTTACGCTTACTCTACTTTAAAAATTGCTCTATCTTGATGCATGATGTCTATAACAAAGTCGTGCTGTCTGACATTTCTGATCTTTTTACCCCCACTAAAGATGTTCATCATTACAACACCCGTTCTTCTACCGCTGGTAATTTCTATATAAACTACTCTCGACTAAATCACTACAAGAATTCTTTTTCCGTTATGGGCGCAAAAATTTGGAACAGTATTCCAAATGTTATGAGACAGCTCCCAAAATATAGATTCAAGAAAAAAAATAACGGAATCTTTATTTCAAATCTTCTTAAAACAGGATTCTTATCTTGATATAGATACGTTAATAAATGAAATGAAATGAAAAGAATTTAAACTTTTCTTTTGTTAATAGATGAAATAAAAAGAATTTAAACTTTTGTTGTTTCTATTAATGTGGTTGTGGCTTCGTTGGCCTCTACATCTACATCTACAAGTCCCTCCTGTAGCCGCTTGTAATTATTGTATTTTGAATTCATTATAAAAAAATTGTAATTAATCTCGTCTGTAATTTCGTAATTATTGTATATCTTGTATCTTTATCTCATTAGAATAATATATTTTGAATTCATTAGTGTAATTAATTTCTGCAATTTCGTATATCTTTATGTCATTAAAATAATATTGTTTTATATACTAAAACAGTGGATAGTGTTTTTCGCGCGCTCTGATTGGCTACTCAATCAGTGAATATCCTGCACTATTCACTGATTCACCTCCAGTTCCTCCGAGCGAGCGACGCCAAACTCGCGTAAGTTGCGAGCAAAATGCCTTCCAGGTTTGCTGCCGTAAACAAACAAAGAAATTTCACAACTAATCAAGCAAGCTGTTTCCGAAATACACGAAGAAGGTGACGAAGTTCAGATTGGAAGTTTTAACAGGTAAAGCTTTGTCTTTTTGACCCGAATTTATCGATAAAACCGGTGAAAAAGTTTTTTGTTTACAAATGCAAATTAAGTTTTAAGTCTTGCGTTACTTTATTTAGTTGACTTGTTCATAAATAAGCTTAAAAGTAAATTTAATAATCTTTTTTTATAGAATGATTTTAAATACAAAAAGAATTCACAACTCCTTTTGAAGAAATTTCCCCGCAAGAGCTAAACAAATGCCTTCAAAAGTTTTAATTGTCGGCAAGAAAAAGCGACGGCCACGGCCGCCCGGTCATTACGCGCCAAAATTTTAATCGTTGGCAACAGTATTTGAGTTAAAAATCATCATTTTTGTGCTCAATATCTCACTGTTTTAGTATATACTAAAACAATTATTCACCTCAGTGTTGGTGGCTAGTCGTGGATACACCTCCACTTCGGTGAATAATTGTTATACATTGAGTAATAGACACGTCTCCATAGTACCTGCCTTGATTAGCTCCGCTATTTTGCAGGTAGTCTGTATTTGTAATTTATTTATTGTGAATGTAAACAAATAAAGCTTGGACGCGCAATTAGAACGAATCCGTCTGGCCAAATTTAAAAGGCTTAGATCCAACCTCGTTCCCAGGTTCTCCCTCCGGCGGGTAGGAGAGAACCCTGGGAACGAGGTTTGGTTAAATCCTGCTACAACAAACGTCTACCGTGTCAATTACAGAAAGCATAATTCACATGGACATTTTGTTCTAGGAAGTATTCTCTTTCAGAAGGGGATGTAATCATGTTGGCAGGCAATTTTCATCTCTGACTACACAACCTACATTGAAACCATATTCAGGTGAATGAGGTCTATTGCATCTGTTCAGTTACAATTGTCAGATTTTCTCTATCATCCGCTCAAAAAAGGGGACACCCCTCCCCTGCGCGGACCCTCTGGCCTGTGCGGTTCATTACATTATTATGCTCTGAAAATACTCATTACAATATTTTGTTATGGTGAGGGTATAGTCCAATGGCGATAGAGATACAGTGGAACCTCCTTGGTACAACGAACGATTTTCTTAACGCCAAATAAATGTAAAAGAAATGAAAAAAACTCGATATAACGAAACCTCGTTATAACGAGCACATTGTTCCCTTCGTTATATCGAGGTTCCACCATACAAAGAATAAGAAAAAGGAATAAATTTATGTACGGTACCCTTGTTTCTGAAGATGACTTTGTCCTATAATAGCGTCCAAAGCATTGAGTTGCCTAATCTTTGCCTTTCCCTACATTGGGGTGCCCACAAAAGCCTTTAAAAAGCCATTTGGATAACCGATGACATACATGTATATAATGAGCTGTAATGTATACAGCACAGCAAATTCACTTAAGTAATTGTTTGTTTCTTATGCTACATTTCAAGCGTTTCCTCTTAACTTCGGATCTCACTCGCCTGACCGACACTGGGTTATTCTTACCTGCTGAATAAAGTCAACTATTTCAACCATGGCCCTGAACTTAATAATACTTTTAGTCTGAATAATTTTAACAAACTATGTTCCTTCTTAAAACCCCAAGAGTATTTTCTAGACATTTCTTTGTTTGAACGCATATGGTTGCAAAATTTTCTGGTGATTAATGAAATCAGTTCTTTTAGCACACTACCTTCCTTGTTTGCAAATTCTAGTTTTGTTTACAACTGATTTGTTTCAGTCGCTTGTTAAAACGATGACTAAAATAACAGCTATCCCAACTGAATTCTTCATTAAGATACTAATAGAAATACACAATTAAGTATTGTCGATTAACGCTGATTCATCATAGTGCTCCATTAGATATCAAGCATTTTACTGCATCAGCATTATTTTTCTCTATTGCTCTACTCAGAGGATTTACACCGTAGACGTCTTTTAAATGGATGTCAAGACCAAGTGATAACAGCTTGTTGATAATGGATGTATTTCCACCTGTTGCGGCCTTGTGGAGCAGACTGGACCCTTCGTTGTCTTTCAAAAATGAATCAGCACCATTTTGTATCAGCATCGCAAAAGCATTCTGTTTGCCACAATAAGCTGCAGTCATCAGTGGAGTGACGCCATGATCATTATCCCTTGAATCAATGTCAAGACCAAGTGATAACAGCTTTTTGACAATGGATATATTTCCACCTTGTGCAGCAGAGTGGAGTAGACTGAACCCTGTGTTGTATTTCAAAGATGGATCAGCACCGTATTGTAAGAGCATCTGAAAAGCACTTTGTTTGTCACAATAAGCTGCAGTCATCAGTGGAGTGACGCCATCATTATCCCTTGAATCAACGTCAAGACCAAGTGATAACAGCTTTTTAATAATGGATGAATTTCCACGTTGAGCAGCAAAGTGAAGCACACTGAACCCATTGTTGTCTTTCAAAGATGGATCAGCACCGTTTTGTATCATCATCTCAAAAGCACTTTGTTTGCCAGAAGCAGCTGCACACATCAGCGGAGTGACACCAGCATTATTCCTTGAATCAATGTCAAGACCAAGTGATACTGACAGCTTGTCGATAATGGATGGGTTTCCACCCTGTGTAGCAGAGTGGAGCAGACTGAACCCTTTGTTGTCTTTCAAAGATGGATCAGCACCGTTTTGTATCAGCATCTCAAAAGCACTTTGTTTGCCAGAATCAGCTGCACACATCAGTGGAGTGATGCCATCATTATCCCTTGAATCAACGTCAAGACCAAGTGATAATAGCTTGTTGAGAATGGATCTATTTCCACTTTCTGCGGCACAGTGGAGCAAACTGGACCCATCATTGTTTTTCAAAGATGGATCAGCCCCGTTTTGTATCAGCATCTCAAACGCACTTTGTTTGTCAGAAGCAGCTGCAGTCATCAGTGGAGTGACACCATCATTGCGCCTTGAATCAATGTCAAGACCAAGTGATAATAGCTTGTCGATAATGGATAGATTTCCACCTCGTGCAGCAAAGTGGAGGAAACTGGAACCACTTTTGTGTTTCAAAGATGGATCAGCACCGTTTTGTATCAGCATCTCAAAAGCACTCTGTTTGCCATAATCAGCTGCAGTCATTAGTGGAGTGACACCATCATTATTCCTTGAATCAATGTCAAGACCAAGTGATAACAACTTGTTTATAATGGATGTATTTCCACCTTGTGCAGCAGAGTGGAGCAGACTGAACACTTTGTTGTCTTTCAAAGATGGATCAGCACCGTTTTCTATCAACATCTGAAAAGCCCCTTCATGGCCATTAAGAGCTGCATACATCAGTGGAGTGGTACCTTCCCCGTCCCTTGAATCAACTTCAAATCCTTGAAACAGCAGTAACTCTATAATCTCAATGTTTCCATTTATCGCAGCAGCGTGAATCTCCTGACCATCCTTATCTTTATATTCAGCTTTAGAAGCACAGTCTTCTAAATCAGCTGGAACAGTCTTGTTAATAAATGTGGCCACGACACTTTGCCCTAGGATGGCAATTTTGAAAATTAATATGACTGCTAGAGAGAAATACATTGGATACAAATTATCTTTGAAGATAATGAAGTTCATTTTATCATTCATTTGGTTTTCACAGATGGCCTTGAGATTAGTCTCAGATTAAAATAAATTTGAAGCCTATGGAACCCAATAAGAAAAAGGCCTACTACCTTTAAAAAACATATGATTAGATTAAGAAATAAATACTGGTGTTGTTAAGACAATCACTTAACTTACACCATAAAAAACATAAACATAGAAAATAATCATTAATGCAAATAAAAATCTCCAGATGCAAAAAAGGGAAGAAAAAAGAGAAGGAAAAGGATTAAAGAAAAAAAGGTCAGTGAAAGGAGTGAAACAAGGATAAACAATAGAAAAATATGCTTATACCACGAAAAATGAATGTAGTATATAGCAATACTAGAGGGAAATATTTGAATAACTGCCCAAAATAACTTAATTTTTCTGAGTAGAAAGGGGGAAGCTACAATCTCAGACAAAAATAGTTGGGACACTTCCACCCAATGCTGTCTTTTTGCTTCTGGCCCGTCTCCTCATCCTCTCAATGTTGTTTATCGCAGTAAACTCACCCAATCTTGCACACCAATAACGAGAGGGCAAGAAGCGAAGACAGCAAAGCGTCCCAACAACTGAGACTGAGACTGTGGTTCCAGAAGGGGGTGCTTATTCATTCTTCAGAATATGGGACTCAAGATTACATTTGTCTCAGGTTTCAAATGAAAGAACAATTGGGGAAACTGTAACATTAAAAAAAGTAGAACGTTTGTTCACTATATAACCAAATTTGACTGTACTGTGCGGCTTTAAAGATTTTGTCACAACTAAGTTCTGCGAAGGAGCTGCATCCTTCATGACCAACCATGTGATGTCGTCAAATGGGTCATTCTCTGGTATTGGACATGTTATGTTATATTCATTGAAGATAAACATACTGTACACCATATATTCAGTAAGTGCTGTTTAAAAGGGGTGCTTATCAGGGGCACCCAACAACGGTTTCCTCCTAAATGCATTGAATTCACTTTTTAGGCTACCCAGAGAAATTTTTAGCCTTCCTCAAGATATAGAAAATTCTAGGCAATTTTTACTTCTCCAAACAGATATTTTACAGAAAACAGTCATTGGGTGCCTCTGGCTTATTTGATATTTTCAGCCTAAAAGGGGGCATTTATTGGAAGGGGGTGCTAATTATTTGAAACTAATATGATAAAAAAATTTGCATGATTGCAAGCTACAACTTTGACTGGCTTTGTGCTGAAATGTGAGTTAAATCATGTCAAGATAGAAAAATCAAATGAACACTCTTTGTTCTCCAACTGTTTCATCGATCTGTTCTTCACCGGCAGGCCATAAGCTAAATGTTATTAGGCCTGAGAACTTAATCTGAAAAATTAAGGGAAAAACAAACTCTTCTCTCCCCTACTGGCTGATCATTTCAAAACTTCACTACCCCCTCTCCTGGGTGGGGAATTCGAACTGGAGGTGTCAAGTTTAAATTCTCTCCACGATCCAGTGCCTGACAACGTGGTTCAATAGATGTGTCTTTCTCATAGTGAGATGGAGGAGTTTACAAGTGAAGATACAGCTTTTACAAGTAAATGACTTGTTTGACAAGGATTCAAAAGCTATGCAGTATTTTTGGGGAAAAAAAGAGTCTAATTTTTGTAGTTCAATTGCCAATCAACATCAAGAGGATTTTGTCAGTCCAGGCCATGGCTGCCAAAATACCAGCTGGGTTATTCATTGTTACTGAACAGGGATAAAAATATAGATAAGATGTAAAGTGACAAACAACTTCTATCAAACAATAAATTCAATCATAGGTACCTTATACAGTCAGCTACTTTTTTCAAAAACAGTGGAAATAGTGAGAAATAGAGGGTCAAGAAATCCACTGCCTTATTCATAACAAAGTAGGCTAATTTAGCAACAGAATGGAAACGTCAGTTGATGACGGGAAAGCGCGCAGATCTAGAAAGGACTAAACGTGACTTTCGGTACCCAATTTGCCACTCTGCCATTGGTCAGGCCAGTTGTTTGATTTGCACACGCCGTTGTCAACTGACATTCCCATTCTGTTGCTAAATCATCCTAGTATTAATATCAGGCCTGTCTAAAAAGTTCAGATGCCTGGAAGGTTTCCCAGGGGCCTAGACAGGTATGTGCCACTGAATATGACAATTAGGTTTTCAGGAACTTGAGTTCACAATACACAATTTCAATACTATAAGTCTTGTGTCTTTTCAGACCGGAAGTCTTTAAGAGAGTGTGAACCTTGGCGACAAGTAGTCTACTTTTCTGCTACAACAATCTTTCTCCAAAAAATTTTATTTCATGACTTAGTAATGTTTTACTTATGGTTGAATCTCTATAAGCAAACATCCATGAGGTACCAGCAAGTTGCTACTTAGAAGTTGGCATTTCTGTAGGGGTTTACCATAAACAAAAACGCTCTTCCAGCGCCGTTCAGTCTTGCTTGCTTGGAGATTAGATTGTGAAATGAGGAGGTGATTAATTCTACACAAAACAGGATTTACTTGCTAAAGGTTTTTTATTTACTTCCTACTTTAGCAACGTCGAATATTCATGATATTTACTTTTTACTTGTTTCTGAACTGATTTTGTACACGTGTTAGCGATGACCTGAAATAAGTGTGCGGTTACAGCTATACGTGTGTATAAATACACAAAAATTCAAGGGCCTTGATTCCAGAGAAATTATATCATTGCCAGAGATCAAAAAAGTGATTTACTTGGCACGTCATTTCAATCATCGCCTAAAATAAACCGCATGCTCATCACAACACCCAGTTGCATACAATGAAAAATTACAACACCTGATTTTCTTCTGACCACTCAGTAGTGTTCACTTGTTCCAAAGCAATCAACGTTTTCAAGTGATAGAATTCGTGGACCGACACGTTTCAGAAAAGCTCTAAAATTAATCTTTCCTAAGCTTTCTTTGCAAAACATGCGTGGCTCTGGTCACGCAACGATTCTTATTCCCAGTTTCCACGGTCTCCACTAGGAATGCCTGGCACATTGACCCCCCTTTTGTACCATAAATATGAAGGAAAACAGGTTGCAGATTAGGAGTCTCGCTGCTTACACAAGAAAGACTAACCAGCATAAGTACTTTAGAAGAAACTAAACTTTGTTTAAATAAAAAAAAACATGCAAAAAATTAGAGTGGCATTTAGTGGTCCAATATATGTCAGTCACCATTAAGACTATTTAAGACTGTTCTTTCCTTCATGATCATATTTTTAAAGCAAAGCCAAACTAAGGGCATGCTGGGTGATTAATGGAGGTGACAACAATACGAAAACTCTCATAGAGATTTTATATAAAATTCTTTTGTACTTATTATTTTAGAACTTTGACTTCTGGCCGCCTCATAGAAGGGCGCCCATTAATAACAGCTTGCTGCTTGATGGAAATTCAACTGCTGTACATAATTCTGTATGCGGAATGAATCAGTAACTCCGGTCTCTTGACTTAAACAAGGTAGAAAAAGGAGAGATTTTGTCTAAAACATGGTGAGGGTTTGCTGGCGGCAGATCCAGGATTTTTCTCAGGAAAGGGTGCACCACTAAGTGATGACACAACTGATAATTGGTAACATAAACAAATTTTAAAAAGCAATACGAAGAAGAAGGCTTTTGACAAGGCTTAAATATGTGAACTGCTGAGAATACATATCAAATGATACAGCAGATTTTGTATAACTGTGAAGTGACTGCACGGTGTTAATTAAAAAGCCGCAGGTCATCTCAGGG
>NC_133206.1:13224051-13226551 GCF_958299795.1 Porites lutea
CTTGTCCTCTCAATGTTATTTATCGCAGTAAACTCACCAAATCTTGCACACCAACACTGAGAGCGCAAGAAGACAGCAAAGTGTCCCAACAACTTCAACTGAGACTGTAGTTTTAGAAGGGGGTGCTTATTCATTATTCTGAATATGGGACTCAAGATTACATTTGTCTCAGGTTTCAAATGAAAGAACAATTGGGGAAACTGTAACATTAAAAAAGTAGAACGTTTGTTCACTATATAACCAAATTTGACGGTACTGTGTGGCTTTGAAGATTTTGTCATGACTACGTTCTGCGAAGGAGCTGGCCATCCTTCATGACCAACCATGTGATGTCATGAAATGGGTCATTCTCTGGTATTGGACATGTTATGTTACATTCATTGAAGATGAATATACCGTACACCATATATTCAGTAAGGGCCATTTAACTGGGGCGCTTATCAGAGGCACCCATGCAACAACGGTTTCCTCCTAAATGCATTGAAATCACCTTTTAGGCTATCCAGATCAGTGCTTTTTTTATCTTCAGAAATACAATCTAACCAGCGCTATAAAATTTATATCTGTTCAGTCATCCTATAGCAACTTGAGTCTTTTCCAAATTACCAAGGCTTCAGTACTATTTTCCCGAAAATTTTAGATGCAACTTAAAGTTTTACGAAAGTGAATTTTTTTCTGATTCCTCTTTTTGCTTTTTCTTCGAAAAATAGCTTATCCTGGGAAGTGAAACGTGAACAATTAAACTTCAGAGGATTGTAGGGAATTTATTGGATAAGCTTTGAAAATTGTACATGAATGGAACGGTCACCAAGAAATTTTTAGCCTTCCTCAAGATATAGAAAATTCTAGGCAATTTTTACTTCTCCAAACAGATATTTTTACAGAAAACAGTCGTTGGGTGCCTCTGGCTTATTTGATATTTTCAGCCTAAAAGAGGGCGTTTATTTGAAGGGGGTGCTAATTATTTAAGACTAACATGATAAAAAAAATTTGCATGAATGCAAACTGCAACTTTGACAGGTTCTGTGCCAAAACATGAGGTAAATCATGTCAAGAGAGAAAAATCAAAAGAACAGCCTTTGTTCTCCAACTGTTTCTGTTTTTCACTGGCCCTAAACTAAATGCTATTAGGCCTGAGAACTGAATCTAAAAAATTGGTATAATTTCACTAAGGTCACATTACTTTTGTAATTAATCACGATCACTGATTAAAATGGAACTTGATTCAATGAGCCATAACCACTAAACTTTAGAGTAAGAGGACATTCAGCGGATATTTGGCATTCTGCGAAATTTCTCTGCAGTTAAATTATTAAGGTTTTTTTTGTTATCGTTGACATAGCAGTCAAAGCGCCATCTTTTAAGATCTACATGTTATCCGCATTAGTTGTTTAAAAATGAATTATAAAATTAATACTACCAGTGCCGCTGTTGTCTTTTTAATTCAATTACAAGTTAAATTTTTCAGCGGAACGGCATCTTTAGGCAATATGTTTTTACAGGCTTACTAGCCATGATAAGTTTTTTTCTGAATTTTTAAGTGTAAACATAGGACTGATAACACAATGCATGAATTATTGTTTTTGTTTCAAGTCTGCTTCCCAGAATTTTTTATCTTAAATGACCCACCCCTCATCCTAACATTCACAAGATCGGGCCCCAATCATGTAGGGGCCAGAGGGGATGAGACATGTGATCAGCTGACTGCCATTGCCTTTTTGCAACATACACAATGGAGCCATTTTTAGATTGGGCTTTGCCACAGGCAGCCCAATTATTATCACCTCACGGGGTAAGGATGTTGTTCCATTGGATAAATTAAAGGAAATTATTCATTTTTCAAAAGACATGGGTTGGTCAAAAACAAAACACTATATTTGGACATGGCCTCAGTAAACACTCACTGCCTGTAAGCACCTAGCCTAAATGTCACGCATTATTCTGGAGGGAAAGGAGGGGAAAGAGAAGCAAAAATTAAAGAAAAGAATAGGGTAAGGGAGAAGCAAACTCTCCTCTCCCTACTGGCCGGTCATTTTAAAACTTCACCACCCCCTCTCCTGGGTGGGGAATTTGACCCTTGCCTGGGTGGGGTGGGGAATTTGTACCAGAATAATTTAAAGAATAATGCATTCTTTTTTACATTCAAAATTACTCAATGTCCTGGTGGATTCCGTCTTAAATTCTCTATACGACCTGGTGTCTGTCAACATGGTTACGATAGCGAGAGCGAGGAGTTTACAAGTGAAGATACAGCTTTTGCAAGTAAATGACTTGTTCGACAAGGATTTCAAAAGCTATACAGTATTTTTGGTTATAATTTACCCAAAAAAGTGTCTAATTTTTGTAGTTCGATTGCCAATCAACATCATGAGGATTTTGTCAGTCCAGGTGGCTGCCATAATACCAGGTTTTTCATTCTCACTGAACAGGAAAGAAATATATATAGATAAGATGTAAAGTGAGAAACTGAACTTCTATCAAACAAAAAATTCTTTCGGAG
>NC_133206.1:13231551-13481551 GCF_958299795.1 Porites lutea
AACCATGTTTACATACTCTCATGCAAATACTCCTCTAGGCCAATCAGAGCGCGCGTACTATCTTAGTTATTTTACAAATGAAGATATTAAAAAATTCACAACTGTCAACCAATTCTCTAAAATTATAGACATTGGCTCTTAAATGACGACCCTCGAGGTACCGGCAAGTCGTGGCTTGGAAGCTAGCCACTCCGTCTAGAGGTTTACCATAAATTAGCATTATAAGTTATACTTTAGAAGAAACTATACTTTGTTAAAAAAAAAAAAACGTGCAAAAATGGGAGCAGCATTAATGGTCCAATTTCAGTCACCACTTTAAGACTGTATTTTCCTTAATCATATTTTTAAAGCAAAGCCAAACTAAGCACTTGCTGGTTTCTTAATGGAGGTGACAACAATACCTACGAAAACTCTCATCTGGATGGCAAAAAGGTGACCGCTTAATAGAGGTCTATTTCTTATTTTAGAACTTTGACTACTGGCCGCTTAATGAGGGTGTCGGCCACTAATAACAGGTAGCTGCTTATTGGAAGTTCAACTGCAGTAATTCTGTATGTGAAATGAAATGAATCAGTAACTCTCATCTTTTGTCTTAACCCATTCGCTCCTGGAGATTTTGCCGAAAAACGCGTTTTGAAGCTAGTCGAGTGGTTTTCTGGTCACTGTCGTGCTATAAAGAGCTAAAACTTACCACAAACTGGTTTACAGGTCGAACACTTCGCAGCCTTTTGATCCAGATGCAAAATATCAGCTTGCGAAGTTCGGGCATGCGCAGAAAGCAAAATTTCGACAGTTTTTGGGTTTAAAAGTGACACAGCAGTCTTGACTTTTACTTTTCGCTTTCTCTCCTCCCTTCTTTTTTTGCTTTTCTTGCCTCATTTTTTTTTCTCTTGCTGGGCATTTAGTAGGCTTGATTTTGGTGGGAAGAGTTTTTAGGAAAGCTTTTAGGATCTTAGGATTAGGTGAAAGGAAAGGTAGGTGGGTAATGGAACAAGATTTTCATGGAGATTTTTAGGTCAATGTCACGTGGTTTTTTGCTTGTTTCTCCGGTGTCCTTGACTGAATTGTGCTCATTCTGGTATGGTTTGAAAGATCTCTTCACTCTGCACAAGTTAGTGAAGAAAGTTGTCCTTGACCGTTAAAACTGATGACGTCACAATGGGTAGAAAGGACCTGGATCCGCACGGGCGGTTACGGGCGGTTCAGGGGCGAATGGGTTAAACAGGGTAGCAAAAAAAGAAAGATTTTGTCTTAAACAGGGTCAGCCTTTGAAGGCCTCAGCAGCATACCTCTACTTAAACCTCTTTTAAGTGCCACCCCCCAGGCCGGGAGGATTTTAAATTTTTTAATTGACTGGTGCATTAAAGGCGAGATAGGCAAGAACAGTAAAACACTACCTTCAACACTTTCAGCACAGCAGTTGTCACTCATCATCTTCAAAATGATCTCTTTGAATTTCTCACACTGGGTGTCCCAAGGGAATGTCTTGTTGTAGCTTTCTCTGAGATTAATAGACGTTTTGAGTCTTTCATCCGGCTTGTTCTTGGACAGAGTTCTGATTTTTTGGGACCACTCTTTGGGATCTTCTGAGTCAATGATCACAGATTTCCCACCGTCAACTTTCTTTAAAGCTTCAGCTATTCCAGATTCACTGGTAAGAAGAACAGGAACACCAGCAGAAATGGCTTCTAAGGCGATCAGACCAAATCCTTCAGTACGAGAAGGCATAGCAACCAAGTCTGCTGCATAGAACATCTCTCTCACTTCATCTTGATTACAGTAACCACGTACTGTTAACTGCCTCCTTGTTATGTTTGTATTTTGTAGAAACCAGTCCATTATATTTCTATGTTGGCCTTCAGGTGAACCAACAAATGTCATCTTAAACTTCTCCCCAAGAGAACCTACCGCATTGGCAATAATATCATAACCCTTGAGCGCCAGATCTTCATAAGATCCTCTCCCAAAGACAAAGACACTGAACTCGTCAGGACTATGCGAAACATTGGCAAGTTTCTGATCTGAAAGACTGACAAATTTATCCAAAATTCCAGGGGTGATGCAGTGAACGTTCGTGTCTGGGAGACATCTGCTGTACTTTTGCTGCAGTCGTGAGCCAACAGCGACAACGGCGTTTGATTCTTTGCAGAGTTTGATTTCCTCTTTGTGCTTTTTCTCATTCTCTTCTACTGCATCTGTTTCCGTTTGTTTGTACTTTCCAAGGTCTTCGCAAGATACGTGTACAAACTGCACCCACTTGCAGTTTGTATTTTGTACAATGCAATACGACGGGGTGCCAAACTTTCGTCCATGGCCGATCACAACATCGGGCTGTGGGAGCTCCGAAGGAGAAAGTCTTAGCCATTCCAAACGATCGTAAGTTCCTGGTACACTCTTTGCCGTTAATAAACTTACGCCATTTTTATTAGCATCTTCTCTGTCCGATTCACTGCTCTGGCAGACATAGCAGTGAACAGCAAAGTCATCCCTTGATGATCTAGCTAGATTGATGGCAAATTCTCTATTGAAAGTGGACAAACCGCCCTTATTAGAGTTCCACTCGTCGCACACAAATAAGACTTTCAGAAGCTTCGACTTAATAATTTTTCTTGATGTGCTTGGTGTCGAAACAGGAAAAGCGTCATGAAATGCTCTCTTCATACCTCACTGAGATCTGCGCTGGTATTCCTTCAAAGAGTAGGGATGGCGGTCTGGAAAGTGTAACGGGGAGTACTGGAGCATTTACACTTGCCTGCAATAGCGACGAAGGGTCGAAGCTTGACTCTCTCAAAGTCCATCGCTTAAATCTACCACTCGCATTTCGCGCTCGTGAAAAAATTTGAGCTCTACTTGTAGGCAGATCGACGAAGCGAGCGAAAACGATCGCGACAGAGCGCGCTTTAATGAGGGCGCGCTTAATAACGGCTGGACATGCGCACTAAAATGCAAGCAGTCTATGGGCGCGATCCATTCAACCAAAATTCAGACCGGTCCGACCGGGAAAAGAGGACCACCTCAAAAGGTGGACCTGTTTTTTCGAAACTTTTCCGGTTGGACCGAACCGATCCATTGAGTTTTGGACCGAAATTTCCGGAAATTTTGGTTGAATGGATCGCGCCCAGGGCGATGAATGGGCGCGATCCATTCAACCAAAATTTCCGGAAATTTCGGTCCAAAACTCAATGGATCGGTTCGGTCCAACCGGAAAAGTTTCGAAAAAACAGGTCCACTTTTTGAGGTGGTCCTCTTTTCCCGGTCGGACCGGTCTGAATGTTGGTTGAATGGATCGCGCCCGTTGAAATCAGGACGTTCCTTGCCAAATTTGTCGCGTTAGAGTTTTCCCACTCGTGGTTTAGGATGGCTTGTTACATGTAACCAGCGAAATCCTTCGGGATACCGGCAAGTCACGAAAGGCGACCTAAGCCAAATTATTTCTTTCCTTCATGATTCTTTTTTGTTTAGGTCTAGCTTTTTCATAAGGTTTTAGGAGCGTCTGGTTGCGGGCCATGATTTCCGATAGATTTTTCTATTCGGAGTTCGCCAGTTTTTGCCGAGCACAGCTTGAGTTCAGTTTTTTTCTTTTCTTATCTAAAACACCTTGACGATCGGAGGTTAAATCGCGTAAATTTCAACTCGTTCCCTTGACGATTGGCGGTGAAATCGAGAAAATATTGTCCTCGTCGATCGACGACTCGCTTTTGGCATGGATTGGACTTCTGGATGGGACACGGATCAGGACCTTAGTACCTTAGAATACCTTGGAATAAGGGATAATCATTGGAACTGTGTTAACTTTGAGACCTTGGAAACACATTGCAATTAATTTTTAACCGTATCAAGAGTATCTTGGAATATTAAACTTTTATCTTGGATTAAAACATTGGAACTTTATCGACTTTATCGAACTTTGTAACCCTGGGTTCCACCCTGGATAAAGCAAGCGGATGTTTTGTTTTGTTTTGTTCCATTAACCTAAAACTACAATGTTTATTTCTCTTTGAAAAAGTTACCTGTGGCAACTTACTACCAAGATATGACGTATCTTTATACATATGGTTCCTGTTCAGGTTAATCAGAGAGCATTATGCGCATCATCTCCATTACTTGTTTCCGTTAACATTCCAATTTAAGTTACACGGGTAAACCTTGTTTTGATGCAAAATAACTTCTTTTTCTTATCCAAGTCGTGCTATGACTGAAATAACTACATAGCGATGGATCAAAACAAGATCAACTCCATCCTTGCGACCACTGACAACTATAAATTTAGCTTGCGTAGCAGGTGTCGAAAGGGGTAGGGGATAGGGAGGAAGCACAAAGGGGATGTGGATGGCGGAGAAACAGTAGCCTGCCACGCAGGCTACTATAAATTCAGTCATACGCACATTAAACCAACCCATACAGGTAACCTACTCGTCGATGCTCATAACATGACACATCTTTCCGGTTTACCTAATTTTTCCAAATTCAGAGACCAACGCATCCCACGGAAACGACTTTAGGCGTCTTGTTTGTTAAAAAATAGGCTGATTAGGGAGCTTTAGCAGTGACGACGGCAACGGCAGCGAAAACGTCAGTTTTAAAATGAATTCCCGTTTTTTCAATCTTTGTAGCGTTTATTCCAATTTGCTAAAAGTGGCAAATGTAGGCGAATTTCCCTGGAGTTGATTTCTTGAGGACCGCACTCAAGTTTAGGGACTGAGAAAAAGAGATTCGTCGTCGCTTGTTTACGTCCTCCATAAAACTTGCAATTAGGCATTTTCACGTCGTAGTCGCGCAAGGACGGTAAAGAAATGTACAAAAAAGCGTGATAAACCTATTGCTTTTTTGACGTCCTCTTTGCTGTCGCCGTCGTCGTTGCTAAAGCTCCCTATTTAGCGCGCCGTTGTCAACTGACGTTCCCGTTCTTTTACTGACCTCTGTTGCTAAATCAGTAGGCTCGATTTCCGCCGTCTCCCGGGTCCGGTCTTTGATCTTCCCCAAAGAGAGCAATCTACATTTGTGGTTCCAACAATTGCGCCCCCCCCCCCCCCACCCCCCCAAAAATCTAATAATTCCATGAAGTTACGTATTACTTTATTTTGTACCCAAATTTCCCTTGTGTTCAATGTTCCAGGATGTCGGACATTTCCGCCAAGATTAAGATGGACGAGAAATGGGTAAAACTTAAGTCTTCCACTCTAAACAAAGGTAATCGGGCCATAATATTCGGGCTCGATCTAAACCAGGGTATCTACGTACACGTATATTCCCTTCGAAGAAGGGGAGACAATTCTCCCATCACGCGTGCTGTCGACTCTCCCGGATAATCCGGGAGACTCCAGATTTTGGACCATATCTCCCGGTATCCAGATTAGAGTACGAATTCTTCCAGATAATCGCCGAAGTTTCCCATTTTTTCAGTAGACTTGACTTTCTGACAATAAAGTTTCAACTATTTTGCGTTGTTTGAGCTATTTTAATGTTAACATCAAACGTTTCCTCATAAACTCCGGTATGCCATTGTAAAATAATAATGTGATTGGTGGGAAGTAAACCAATCAGGTCAACATCTTTTTGCGCGTTTTTTGTCATCGCAAATTCGTCATCATCAGAGAGTACAAACATTAACCACAAAGGACTGCAAAGGACCGCAAACGAATATGCCGAAGAACGTAGGATCTATAAAGACCTGATCAGCAAAAATAATAATGTAGACATATTAAATTCTGCAAGCAGAATACTGCAATGCTGATCGTACTACGTAGTATCATCAGAGAGTATTTTTTGCACAAATGACGTCATGTGCGTGAGCTATGACATCATCCATCATCCCTTCCCTATCAATATTCTCAATATTTGAAGACATGGGTGGTTGACAGCCATGCATCTAGCCTGCGTAGGAAGCGTTTCCGTGTTGCCTGCGTGCAGACGTCTCCTATTTCCTTTGTTGCAACAAAAGGAAATAGGAGACGTCTGCACACAGGCAAGTTTCCGTGCAGTTTAGGAGCAAAGAACGAGGAACGAGAGTCAAAGACCACGCAAAAAAATGGCGCAAGTAAAAGAGCGGGGAGGGGGCTCTTGTTTCATTTTTCGCGCGGCCAAAACCGAGAACCTCGGTCTTTCTTTACTTCGAAACCAAACGGAAACGCTTGCTACGCAGGCTACCATGCATCAGATACCAAAAAGGTCTGACACAGCTTGGCCTTAACGGTCCGTTGTGTCCACAGTGATCCTTCTTCCAGGATGCAATATTTTTTTTATCAACTGATGTGATAAAGGGCTTTTACCACCGCAAAAAGTTTCAAATGCAAACGTTGCGAACGGTTTTTTACGATGGTAAATTCATTCAACTTAGTTGATAAAACCATTATTTTGTTGCAGTCCCCTAATTCAAACGTACTCCTTGGGCATTCGTCGGAGTATCAGTCGCTTGATGCTTAGTTAAGCTTATGCCCCATTCACACCAAAGCTTAAACACGTTTAAAAGCTGTTTAGTTAAACATGGTTTAAAATTGTTTTCTTCACAAAAGCTGGTCACTGACTTATGGCTATTGCAAATTATGTGAAAATTACAGAGAATGTTAAAGTTTATGTGAAATCTTGTGTAAATGTCTGTACTCCAGTTTTCCTTTAGCCTGAGAAAACAGACATTTGGAAACGCCACCAACGGTTTCCCCGGCAAATGACGTCTGAGAAACGAGCCGCTTGTGAAATTTGCTTCAACCAATCAGAAGCCCTACTCAGATCTGGGTAGTGACGCGTCATCAGTATGGAATTTTTGCGCTCAATAGAGTACTAAAGTGATGACGTCATAAAAATGAAATTTCTGAAATTATGGGATTTGTCAGGATATCCTGAAAGAACAATGTCCAAGAGGCCTACTTACCAAAAATGAGCATTTCGGGGCAAATTGTCTATGAGATGTTAGCCGGTTATACTCAGAAAACTCCATACAAACCCTTCTAATTTTTTTCTGGGTCGACCCAAAAAATTTAGAAGGGACGTTGTATGGAGTTTTCTAAGCATAACTGGGGTACGATCTCAGATACACTTTGCCCCGAAATGCTCATTTTTGGCAAGTAGGCCTCTTGGACATTGTTCTTTCAGAATATCCTGACAAATCCCATAATTTCAGAAATTTGATTTTTATGACGTCACACTTTAGTACTCTATTCTCAGACGTCATTTCGCGTGGAAACTGTTGATGGGGTCGCGAAATGTCGTCTGTTTCCGTCGGCTAGTTTTTCATTTATGGTTTTCCTTTTTTGAAACCTGGGTTTATAAAACATGTTTAATTGGTGTGAATGGGGTATTAGTTAGAACGAAGTTCACTGGCCAATTAGGCATTATTCACATGGATATTTTGTTCCGTTTAAGTTTTGTTTGATATTATGCATAAGAAAGTATTCTCTTTCAGAAGTGGATCCATTCATGTCTATAGGAGTTACAAATTTAATACATGCATATAAGAACATACCAACATCCTCTGCTTGCATATATATAGCTTGGCTAATAGGGGTGGGCAGAGGAAAACTAAATAGACCATTTTACAGTTGTGGGTTTAGTACCCTAGCCTCTGAGTGAACGTGAGGCTGAGGTTGCCCTTGTTTTGATACAAACCTCTTTCCTTTTCTTATCAAAATTATGATTAAAAAAGCAAGGTAGCTTAAGAATAACATGATTTACTTAATAAAGGAAGAAGGGTTGCATCAAAACAAGGTCAACTGCAGTCTCGTTTCCACTTGTAACTGTAAAATGGGCTACACCAGGATGGAATTAAGAAAAGGGAAAAAAAAGGAAAGGAAACTGAGGAAGATAGATCTATATAAACAATAGAAGGAGATTCTGACTGAAGTTATTACGATACGTTACAAAACTACAAACTTATTTTACATTTCATGTCAACTTGCTTATTTTATTAATTAAAGTAGGTGTGTCAACATAAGTATCCTCTATTTCCAAACTATGTAAAAGTAGCTGATGTAAAGAAGCCTCAAATTTGTGTTTAGAGAGTACTTTATACTGGCAAGCAGTTTCCATTTCTGATAAGACAATACATTGAAACAAATACAAGCGAATGAGATCTCTTGCATCTGTTTAGTTAATTATTACATTTTCTCTATATCCTCTGTTCAGAGATGCCAACCTCTGGAGACCTAAAATTGGGATACTGTCTTTTTTTCACTACCCCCCGGAATTTCAATGCCCCCCCCCGCCCCCTGAAAAATTGACCCAGCCCCCAATGGGAATGACGTAGGACATTATATGACGTCTTACATGATGTACATACTATCAAAATTCGAAATCATCGTTTTGATGCTAGAAATAATCTTTGTCAATGACTAAATATGTGCAAAAACGCCCGAGAAACCGTACTGTGAATAAGAAAAATTCAAGTTTTGAGCTAAAAGTGGGCTAAATCTAAAACTAAGTCTGTTTTATTTTTTACTAAGTATTCAATATTTATAGTGGACGTTAAAAGCGGGAGATTTATGTGCCAAAGCGGGAGAGCCTGAGACGAGGCAAAAAAGCGTAAGTCTCCTGCCAAAAGTGGGAGAGTTGGCATCACTGTCTGTTGTGAATGGAAGCGAAAAGCGGAAACCTTAGTTTCAAACAACTCACACCCCCCACAACCCCCCTGTGCAGAACCTGTCTGATGACTACAAAATTGCAAAAATATACGGTACATTGAAAAACAAAACTGAAGCAATAATTATAAAATCAAAGAATACTTTATTATGCTGTACAGCATTTTGTTATAATAAGCGTATGATGGTAAAAAATTTTTATACGCGATTTAAAATTTTGATACAGAAAAAAAGAACCATACAATAAAAGAAATAACAAAAATGTGTTAATGTATGCTTTGAAAGTTGAGTTTCCAGAAGTGCTTTAAAAGCGTCCAGTGAATTGAATTGTCAAATCTTTTCCTATGGCGTGTTCCAAAGTCGGCGTTCGATGGCCACAAGAAAATTAGCCTTTAAGTCCATTAACTACTTTTCTAACTTTACAATACACTGATTCACGGGTCAGTTCAAGGTGTGCTCATTCCCCCTACCCCCAAGTGCTAACCCCCGTGCATAAACATTTCTCTCAAGGTAGCAAGGTAGCTGCCAAACTGGCTTAGGACACATCTCTTACAACCTTCAAGGTTGAAAATTCTATTTTTTGCACGCCGAGTTGTTCCTGTTGCTTGCTAAAACTAACTAAGACTAACATATAAGAGCTATATCAAATTCCTTATAAGGATAATAATATTTAACAATTATTCCTCAAGCCTAAATGGGCTCTGAGTCAATACCCATGAGGCTGAAGGCCAAATGGGCTATTGACTCAGAGGCCATGAGGAATAATTGTTTTAGTAAAATCCAACTAGCTGGTCAAAAACATGAAGACAAAACAACTTTAGCTGGTTAAAGCTAGACTTTAATCCTTTTTTTGTCGCCAAAAAGCTTGCGCTTTCGCTACTAGTGGGCTATAACATATAGCCTTGTAGTAGCTCAACCAATCAGAACGCAGCATTGATAATAGACCACTAGTTGGATTTTACTAAATAGATATAGCCAGGGCTAAAAGCAAAGCTCTCGATAATATTTATAGTTTGTTCAAACAAAATATAAAATCGTGTAATGCTAAGTGGTGAAAGCATGTCTAGTGAACATGATATCGCCCGCAAACTACTGAAAATTCCTAGCACGCAAGCCCTCCACCTATGAGCTCCCCCCAACCCCACCCCTATTTATATGCTAAACTGTTAGCAAAGGGGCAGGGTGGAGAAAAACACGATCCCTCCCTTTCCCATTCTCCAAATACCCTACCCGCTTCGACGCCTGCTAAGCAGCCTATCTACCTGTAAACAGAATATTCATGCGGTTATAAGCCCCCTCGAATATAACCCCCCTTGCTTGCATTGAAATGAATTCGACTTTTTACGAGTTTTGAAGCTTAAGAAAGTAAGAAAGCGATCAAATTCAAAAGTATTTTGATCAGCAACACTTTTTTACTCCGGTTATAAGCCCCTCGGAATATAACCCCTTTACCAATATTCGTGTTTGCGCTAGCCTGCGTGGCAGGCGTTTGAAAGGGAAGGGAAAGGGGGTTTCTCTCGCACCTAAAACTCCCTTTCCCTTCCCTTTCAAACGCCTGCCACGCAGGCTATGTTTGCGCTTTCTCAATATTCAGCGGACCCGACTATCTCGGAGCCTGGAACAGGCTAAGGGCTTACAATAGGAAGTTTACGGCACTCGCGTCGCTTCGTGGTGACGAAATTGCTGGGGGCGAGGTAGGAGCCCGGGGGGGCACTTGGGTATTTTTTGGGTGGGTATGTGCCGCCCAGAACTACAAATTGGCACCCCGTTCTAAAAAAAATTCCCCTAAAATTGATACCCCGTTCTAGAAATGGGCCAATTTTTTATACCCAGTTTTAGATTTCGCTCTAAAACTGAAACCCCGTTCTAGAAATGTGCCATTTTTTTATACTCCGTTCTAGAAAGTTTGTAAATTGAAATAGCCCTGTTTTTTTAAAAAGATATTTCTTTATTTGTTTGACTAATACATCAAATAAATGCTTCTTCATAATCAGCAACAATTTTAAGCAGAAGATAAAGCCGTGATCCACAATTTTTATACCCCGTTCTAGAAAACGCCTCTGAAATGGATACCCCCTTCTAAATCAGGAGCTTCAAAATCACGACCCCGTTGGGCGGCACATACCCGTGTAGGTAATGTATTGGAGCACCCACCCCCCCCCGGGGGTGGGAGAGCAAATGAGGCAAAAACAAATCGTCAGACTTTCAATGGAGTGATTTTTCGTCTTCTTCATTTTTAACAGCAACTATACCGCTCAAACATGAGCTTATGGCACAATCGTACTCCTTCAGGGAGTGTCAGTTTATGTTTGAACTGCAATCGTTACCCTGGGTACAGCGGCAAAGCGGCGAGAAAAAACTTTTCGCGCGGTCGGCTCCTAAACAGAAACCGGAAACCACGCTTAGCCAAAGAACAGCAGGCGGGTGCCGAATGTCCAGCTGTTTCTATGGAAACAAGCGTGACATTGCAACGAATGCTTTCTATGTTGTCACGACTAAATTCTGAACGACGAAATAAATCAAAGATGGCCTAGTTTAGCTCGGCTTTAACGCAAAGAAAATGTCTACAATTGCACATTGTGTTTCTGGTTACGGCCAAGGAACGGATACAACTGCCGTGCTTACAAATCGATCGAAATACATCACTATTATTGGAGACGAGCCATATTACTCTCGCCATTCGAGAACTTTTCCGTCGGCGAGACACAGAAAGGGAACAAGACCAATGCATACAACAACGATTACATATGAAGTGAAACCAGTTCAGACTTCATATATCAGCTGTATGAAAGCGGTGAGTAAATATTTCCTTTTATTAATATAGTTGAACAGCTGTCTTGTGTTTGAATTTCGATCGCATGATGTTGAAGATGTGCGAGGCGGAAACAAAAACAACAATTAAGTTAAGAAGTGTTTGATAGGATCTCGAAACTGAACTATCAATCAGTCATTCTTGAACAGTCTTACATTTCCGCCAGCATTTACCGTACCCTTCCTTTCAAAAAGGAAAATTTGATGACTTTATTGCTTAATTATTAACACTCAACAATGTCCGGTTTCGTGACTGTATATGGAATATTGTTGGAAGGTCGATTCGCCTGATGGCAGTTTGCCTAGACTAATTTGATTCACCCGATGTGTATTTGTCGTTCTTTAAGCCTGAGAAAAAGGAATAAACATGGAAAGACAGTGACTGCACATGTGGCATGTGGCACATGTGGTTAACTCAAGGCTGTCAATACCCACCACGTCTTCAAATATTGAGAATTGATAGGGAAGGGATGATAGATGACGTCATAACGCATGGTACATGACGTCATTTGTGCAAAAACATACTGGTTGACTCCAATCGTCACAAGTTTGCGATGACATAAAACGTGTGAAAAAGATGTTGTTGGCATTGTTATATTTGAGCTGATTGGTTTACTTTTTACCAATCACATTATTATTACCATGGCATGCCGGAGTTTATGACGGAACATTCAATGTTAACATTAAAATAACTGGAACAATGCAAAGTATTTGAAATTTAGCCTGTCAACAGAGATCCTATTCACAGCATATATGAAATGTTATTGTCGGAAAGTCAGGTCTACTGAAGAAATGTATGGCCGGCCATTCCCACTAAAAATACAATCATGTCAAATAGCACAGACAGAACACAAATGGTCTAGTGATGAATTACGAAATGGTTCAAATGATAAAGAAATGATCATTCTTAAAATAAAGTAATCTGGTTGTTTTGTGTGAAATGGTTCACCTAAACTACAAATGATTGGTCAGACGAGAAGCTGTGCACTGGTAGATGTTAAAATGATATCGCCAAACAAGAATCCGTTTGTTTAAATTACAAGCCATCAATATTCCATGTGTGAAATGATCAAGCTTGACAACGAAGTATGATTATTTGAACACGGCCTCCATGAAAAGCAGTTTTTATTTTTTATATATTTTGTACCTATTTTTGTTTGTAGTTAGGAAGATAGGCAGATACTTGGGTTAATTTTTGCTGGGTCTTGCCACTAGCCTCTCAGAACCCCAACCCCGTTATAGTCTAGTCTGTGGCCGGGAAACTGTAATTTTGATGATCCCAACTTTCTGTTTATGCATGTACTTTATAAAGCCTTTTAACTAGGCCACCTGAAATGAATTGACACATTGGTTACACTTAATGTAGTAAAAATATTCCCATTTTGAAATCCCTACCTACCTGAATTTTCTGATTCCCCAAATCCCAAAAATGTATGATCCCATTCTAGTTACTCTAATAAAAATGCAACTCCATTATAGTCAGTCCAGCTGTGAAGATTCAACCCCATCCAGCAGCAAATCCCCATTATCCTATTACTAGGAAGGGGACATTCCTACAGGCTGAGTCCCCTGCAGGCTCCAATTATTCTCTTTTGGACACTAAGAGGTCTCTGTCAGATCTTATCTTGTATTTACACTGTCTGATCTGTACACTTTTTTAAACAGAATTTTTCTGGACGTAAGGATTTGCTACCTGGTCAGAGACCACCAGCGTACCCGTCTCAACACACTTCAAACTTCAGTATTGGAATTTTACCTGGACAACAGCTTGACACTCACTCAAGAACAACATATGTGAAACATCAAGTCAGACCGGTAAGTAAAGACAATAAAATGTTAGGGTGGGGTGAATAGAAGTCAGTACATTGGTACCCTGGGAGCTCATAGCTTCAGCCTTTGGCTGAAGATACACCAACCAGCAAATGACTCAAAGCATCTCTACTGCACTCAATTGCCACACCCAAGAAAAACCACTGGTACCCATGGTACCTGTGGTGGTGGTTGGGGGTGGAGGCGAGGGGGTACTCAACCAATATTTGGGTATAGGTCGGGCTGCCGAAGGTTTGAAACCCTGATCCTGAATAGGACAAAGAATGTGGACACTGTTTAGGACTTGCCCAGACTTGCCGAAATTGTATACCCTGTTCAGGACAGACTTGTGCAAAATTATTCACCCTGTTTAGGGTAAACAGCACAAAAACCATAATCTGTCCAGTGGCACATCCCCATATAGGTCATATAAGGTTGTACCTCCCAACAGACCAGGGTAGTAGATTGGAGGAGGAAAAAAAAAGCCTCAGCACAAAAGAATAAGTCATGTTAGTTTTCGCTAGGGGGGCAGTTTTTATTTTGCTCAGCCTAAATAATAATTATTATACTGAAGAATGGTTTGGCTTATTTAGTGTTATAGTTGCCTGTAAAGAAAAAACAAATAATAATTATTTTATCATAATCAGCAAACTTACCTATGTGATGATAATTTAACAGGCTGAAGAGGTCCATGAGGATAACATTAGATGGAACAGTCAAATGGCTGGAGAGGATATGATTCAATCAACGAGGCATCAGGGTTCTCAAGAGGTTTATAGTTTTGAATTTGCAGTACATAAAAATATGCAAGGACGTTATCGGTGATGTTATCAGTTATCAGTAATAAAAAAATTAAAACTGTTATTGACAGTAAGATTAGAAGAGGTGTGTTGACAATTTAGAATGTTAAAGACTTAACCCACTAGTTGTTTGGATTCCCCTGAAAGCCAGGACTTCAAATAGGCCAAACGTATCCGAAAAGATCTCTCAAAGTCCAAAAGAAGTTAAGACACTGTTAAGAAGATTTCAGAAATTCTCAAAAAAGGGAACATTGGATTCTTGGGCGTCATTAGGAAGTACAGAAAACGAAAAAACAGTTTGGTAGTTTATACCGACTTTCTGTGCTGAAAAATGTTGAGAAATACGTTTTGCAGTATATATCCAAAATATATATGGTGAAGACTGTGAGATTACTCTGCCTGCAAAATACTTTTCAGTCAAGCTTTCTATGTGGTTAAAGTTCCTTAACAGTATTTTGGACATTTAGGGAGTCATGGGTTCGAATTGTACCTGAGCTTACCCATGCTCGTGACATTAGGAACATCTTTTAACGTTTGAATAAACATTTTCTGACAGTAATTAAGAACAACCAGGGGTTATTTTTCCCTCAACAGATGAACTTTTCCACCACATATTACAAGGTTCATGACCTTCTTGGCAGACAACGAGGTCCTGGTGTGAAAAGACTTCCACCTATAAACTACACTTATGACATCATTACAGGTAAAGTCTTCATTTGATATTATTTTAAAGCAGTGTGCAGGACGTCCTGTTTTTTTGTACCCGCATAACATAATGCAAGGAAAATGTTTGGAAAAGAAACTACTCCTGAAAAGAGTTCTTTAAACTCCTTTTTGGGGTTAAAATAACTCACAAACAAATAACTCCACTGTAAGGTGTTAAATTAAACCCACTAGAGGAGTTATTATAACTCCTTGAAAATTACTGTGTGCCTGTATGCCCTGTATGCTTGGGATGGCGAAAATAATCATTGGGATTATGAGATTGAGAGAAAATTTAGGTCGGGATGACCCTATAAAACGCCAGTATTAAAAAGAAGACAAGTAAATCAAAAGCTTGGTAGATTACTTGTATGAATTAAATAGCTTTAAGTAGGAGCAAGGATTTTTGAAAGTTTTCTATGAATTTAATGGTAAAACAACCATGTATTTTGTTATACAATCAGAGCACGTGAAGTCTCTGTGTTCTCATAAATCGTTGTCTTCCAAGCCATAATCAATTAATCAGACTCCTATTTTTCGTTGTCTTACTTTTGAATGATAGAGGAAAAATATCCACTTTTTTGCAGGTGAACCCCTTACCAGACAGATGGGTGATGACTACAGGCTTACTTCAGGAAACAGGATTCTAAATGAAGCTCGGCAAAATGACAGAGGACAGTTCCTTCTGGGATGATTGTAATAGGTCTAGAGGTCTCAGACATCATGGACAGTTCTTCCTTCAACACTTTTAAAATTTCTCTTATGACGGAAATCACTATAAACTTAAGAAGTATGCCGAATTGAAAATTATAAATGTGCAAGTGAAATGCAAATTTCAAGACTCATAAGGTAATACAAGAGAATTTTTCTCTTGGGTAATCATATTTTTGCTATGCTCAATGGAGCTCTAAAGACAATTTCAATTAGTTTTGGTCATGTGGGGCACTGGAATGTACACCATTTGTATGTTAATTTATTTTCCAAGAAATGTAGTTTGCAGAAAAATTACAATATTGGTTACAACCACAGCTTGTTCTGTTTGTTTGCGACCCTGTAAGACTTGTTGTTAAAATTTATCTGTGACCTTTGGTGGTAACTGGGAAGTTTCTTCCAACATTATGAATAGCATTCACTGATTTGCACTTTTTTACTGTGAGCACCGCAATGGACAGAAAAAATTAATAGCACACATCACAGACTACAAAGAGAGTGAATTCCCACAAAAAGTGTTTCAAATTAAATTACTTTACTACTCTTGTTCTGACCTGTTCTTTTCTTTATCCCAAAGCATAATGTCACACCAGTTCTACTCTTAGCTTAGTCCTTTGAGAAAATGCTGATCAGGATCAGTGATCCGAGATCACTCGGATCATGGTAGCTAATCAAGTGAACCGATGAATCCACTCTGGACAAGGATTCATCGGTTCATTTGATCGACCATGATCTGAATGATCTCGGATCACTGATCTTTCCGGGTGTTCCATATAAATTATTGTAAGCGCTCAATAATTACCCTTGTAGCAGGGCGTGCCTTGTAGTAACGTATCCACTACGGTGGCGGTAAGGTTTTCATAAGGAGCGCTTACCATTTCTCCCTGAAAATTCTGGGGAGAATTCAAATGGAACGGCTCATCCCAGTGGAAATTTTCCGGAAAAAAAACAAAACCTTTTGGGGTATTTCCGTTTTTACCGAAACCACCAAAATTTTCTGTACCATTTGTTTGGATTACCAGTGCCAGGCTTCATGTCGAGAGAAAGCGAAAAATTTACGGGTATTTTGTAGATGGTACAACTCAATCCCGTTCCTGTTTTCGGTGCCCCCCCCCCCCCAAAAAAAAAAAACAGTATCATTTGATGGAAATTTTTCACCGAAATTTCCGTACAAACGGTAGGCGCTCAAGGAAAGAGCTCAATTCTCACTGGAATTGTTTGGGACACCAACATGGCCGCCGTTTTATTGTTTTAAGACACCAATTTGATGGACGTGATCGGTTTTTTTAACCTTTATTTCGATCGGTTATTTAACCATTTGAGCAATAAGACTGATCAGCATCAAATTTCTCCTTGTAATCATAACTATAACAAAATTGTCAAATCTGATTGGCTATCAACTGCCCTGATTTCAGCATTAATTGGACAGTTTGATAGGACAGTACGCGTCATGCCTAAGTATTTGGACAGTACGCGCCATCACGCGCGCGCTTAAATGGATTTTTTCTCACTGTTAGCAAAACAAAATTTCGAATTTCTTGTGTTTTGATTTAAAAAATAGCTTATTATATCACAAATTTTGTTAAAGTTATGATTAATTGGTAACAGAACTTCGTGTCGTCCAGTTCGGTCTGTAATCATACTCGTGATTAAACAAATCGGACTCCCGCGTTTGTTAATCACTCGTATGATTACAGACCAAATGAGCTGTAAAAGCTTTTTTGTTTCGGCTTTTTAACAAACTGGCTACTCGATCAATAAAATATTAGTACTGACTAAATTCTGCAATTTCAAAATGGATGTAATAAAGTGGTAATTGAACTTCGTGTCGTGCAATTTTGGTCTGAAATCATACTTGTGATTTCAAATCCCGCGTATGATTTCAGACCAAATTGCACTCCACTCAGTTCAATTACCATTATAAATTGGACTCCACTCAGTCCTGTTACCATTACTAATATCAATGCTTTGTAAAACAGAGTGGTCATGAGAATTACAGACATGATCACACAAGATGAATTTGCTTGATATTTTATCAACTTCTCCCCACTACTTCTCTGGGAAATGAAAAGGGGCAACAAATGAGAATTCAAATTTTGATCTTAGGGGTTAATAAGGGTTATTTTAGTGAGTAATCAGAAAAGCGGGCGTGAAAGGAGAGATGCCGGGTCGGAAGGGGGGGGGGGAGGGAGTGCTGATCCGAATCACCCCCAGCTTGCACTTCCTTTTTGTCTCTAGTACTCCGTTTTTAACTGAAGTCCGTGCTCGCCTGTCAACCTTGGAAAGGCTTGGCTGAGGTTGGACTCGTCAGAACATAGTTTTTGAAGAGAGGAAGGCAAACTATATATTTTTTCATTACATTTATTAGTATACATATAAATCACAAGCACAATATTAGCGGGTTACATTGACAAAACTATTACACGTAAAAATCAGCCTTATGTTCTTTGCTGCTAACCTCTGGTCTGACTAATGAAATATTCTGCGTTGCTAATGAGAAAATAATAAAATACAGGGGAGGAGAGAGAGACTGATATTGAAGTAACTTATTTCAACGCAATCAGCTGTGGGTCTTGGGGTTGCCTAGTCCCTGTACGGCGTTTTCCCAGTCCCTCTCGGTCAATTCGTTTCGGTGACGTATCCGAGGCGAACGGTTTTCGCATGGACCACGTGACCCGAAACGCTTTGGCCGCGAGGAAAAATGAGGCCTAGGGACTAGGCAAGGTCTTGGGAGATAAAAAGTACATCCCCATGCGCAGAGAAGTCTTACTGATCGTAACGTCAGTTAAATTTATCAAGCCATTTTAGCGTGCAAAGTAAATAACAACAGTTCTAACCGATTGGTCTTCAAAATTTTAGCCTACACGCTGCGAATCTCACCGAAATTACTGTCAAACAATACTCATCTCCACTCTTGTTTTTGACTTTAGGAGAACTGCAGCTTCAAAAACTCTCTTAGCTTTTAACTTGGTTGCTCAAACCAAGCAAGATCAGTAGGCTGATTTCACCAGAGATTAGCGATCAAAGAGCGATAATAAATGATTCAATTGTAACTAATAACATGAAAATCATTGGAAACTCGAAAAAAGATTACCAAATGTGTAAATACTGTAAAATACCAATCCCTTCACCAATAACTATAACACACATATGAGTAAACGACTAGAAATGACTACAATAAATGACGGTTCGTACTGCCAAACGATAAAACAAAGCAACAAACTAATTGACTATAGGCAAAAGGCACTTACATTGATCTCTACACGGTCTCAAGCCACATTCGCATCAAAGCTACAATAATGGACAAGAATTCTTGAGACATTTCGATGACATCGTTATTCTTTATGACTTCATCTTCCTCAAATAGTTTTCGTTACCGCCTTTATAGAAAGGGGGCCCCCATCCTACCTGACCCCTTTCCCGCACAAAAACAAAGCTGGCCAACAGTTATTCTGCTTTTGAATGATAAACAGGCTACATCTCAAGCAAGTGACTTGTTCAATAATTTACATTTAAAACATTATCAACACCGAGGCAGTACGAACCTTACAAAATAAACGTCTTGGAGTCAACTCTTTCTTTGCCACCAAAAGCCGTAAAATTGCAAACAAAAATGCGCAGTTTGATTTGAAAAAAAAAAAGAAAAGAAAAGAAACAGGACACATGGTCTACTGAGACGGGGTGGAATAGTTTCCCAGCGTACAAAGATTCCAGGATTTGGACGTTTGAATATTTCGCTAAGAGTAACACGCTTGTTATACGTAAATTAACTACCTAACAACACAATTCAACAGCCTTTACTACCAGAATCTACGCCAAATTTATCCAATGCAGTTAAGAAGTTTAGGAACTGTAATAAAAGGAGATGTTTCAATAGGACTAACAAGAATCCAGGAGTTTTTCCGGCATTCTGTGAGTAGTGCGAGCCCTAAATACCGCACATATGAAATACTTAAAAAGGGGCATTTTTCACTGCTGTTCATTTGATCTATCTATTCAAATTTAGAAACGCAGCGCAACGCACTTTGAGTTCGGCAAAGAAAGAATTGAATCAAGACAATAAAATCTCTCTCTAAGAGAAATCAAAACAGAAAACTTCACCAGTTGTTTTAACGCGGATGTTCTTGGGCAGCACTGCTAAAGGTGACAAGTAGTCTACTGGTGAACTTGTGTGCTGCATTTAAGTTACTTTAGATCTAAAGATGAGTAGATAGTATGCTTACTATTAAAGCACTAAACATTATGTGTTTCACATAATACTCTATTCATTCCCCTGTCATCAGTCAACAGGTGGAGCATATGTGCTTCACTATGAAACTAATAAGCCACGTACCACTAACGCATCATCAAAAATGGTTTTCAATTTTCAATCCTTTGATGACCTTTGCCAGTTCCCTCTTAAGATGCTAAAGCAAATGCTAAAAGGTATTTCTAGGGTCACTGGCTGCAGCAAAAAGTAGAGTTAATCGTATTGAGTTTTTCTGCTTTCTACAAGATAAAAGGATTAACATATGGAAAAGTGAAGCTGGCCATGACCAACGTATGTTTATAAGGTGTTTAAGTAACTTATCGCCTTGTACTAAATGTTTGCTTAGTATTTGGAAAGGGTGTGACAGGGAGCAAGCATTTAGATATGAGTTACAAGCCACTGAGTAAGTTACCTTATAAGACAGGCACTAATGACGGATGTTTCAAATAAATTCAACCAAGTCGTTTGCCAAAACCACTGAAGCCAGAACCTCGTTTCAAAATCTATCTTGGTTGAAAGAGCATCGAAAAATAGACCTCGGGCCTGCGGTCTGCATTGTTAAATAAATGCTGTTGTTAGCCGCACTCCAGTATGCAGCCTTGGTAATGCTTCCCGACTTACGGCTCGCTTTGATGCTACAACGATGGCTGTGGTTGGCCATCTCAGTTATGTCTCGGTAGAGTGGAACTTGTTCACTACTTTCCTTTGGCACTGCGGTTTCACACCCATGCTGTCCAGCCTTCATACATCTGGCTCAGATTGTCCAAGCTTCGTGACTCACGGATTACAAAGTCAACCTAAACAATCACGGAATAAAGTATTTTTAGTCCTTTTCATTTAGATCATAAGCGATTTTAACCCCTTCTTTCTCATGCAGGTCAGTTACAGAGGGATGAAATGTTGTTGTAACGTTTGCGTCTATGGATACAATCCTGTATAGTGTTACCCTTTAAACGAATCCTCTCAAGTAGTACTATATTTCGGTTCTTTTAAAAAACAAAAATTTTGAATTTTCTTAAATCTTCATATTGACCACTGTTATGAGTGAATGGGCAAGCAATATTCAAGAGCGTAGTGAAGCAAGAACAAAGCGTAATCTTGGCCAATTCGCTAAGTCGACCATACCCTCCCACCATTCCATCTTAGCCACAGAAGAGAAATCCTGTTTTCACACCCTTAAAGTTTCTCGATCAAGAGTTTGTTCACAGTTCAAATGACAGGTGAACAGTTCACTAACCTGGTCTGCAATGGACATTTTTTTGTTATTATCTTGATCTCTGCCATCCAGCTTAGACTTCACGCGTCGCCATACACTGATGGCATAGGTATTCCTCTCTTGAAGAGCTGTTACAAAAAATCACAATTAACGACCATCGCATGTGCGGGATGTAACAGGCTACTGTTGCCTTTTAGCTACTATGAAAAGTCTCCACTATCGTCATTCTTTACACCAGTATGTCCTAAGCTTTACTGATTTTTGGGAATGACGGTCTTGAGATACTAACAAGACGTACCTGAGCCACAAAGCAAATAGGACTTTCCTCTTTACACATAACGCACAATGTTTCTCCCAATATCAAAACCCTGAGAAGTGGGTGGCAAAAATGAAGCACAGCAAAGCTAAAATAAATCTCCTTCACGGTGGTGATATCCTTTATTTTCACTTTATCAACTATTAACGAGTTCGAGAAAACGAATGAACCCCATCATTCAAAACATCACAATTCTTAACCAAACATACACACACACAGTGCGAAACGCAATGCTTAAATACTACTCTGGCTCATACTACAAGTAGACATGTACCTTTTCCCGTTCTGGGGTCTCTTGCCAGATTTGTGGTTGATAATCGTTTAGGGCTTGCCACTGCCATCTGTCTGGACGAAGCGGTTGGTGAACCAGCGCCGCCGGATGGACTGGCTGTCATGTCCCTCTGTAGGATAACTGGATGAGAAGAGACAGCACTATCTGATGCCACAGGATCTTTACTACCTTGTACAGCAACACTGCCACCTTGGCGAAGAGCTGAAGGATAAGAGAAATGCAATAGACTCACTTTACACAACGCCACACCAATTACTGAAGGTTCATCAAGAGAACTACAGTACTTTGATTTAAAATACAACAAATCGCCAAACATTAGCATTTAGTACCGCATCCCTCGCCAAGGGAGGTTCCTCGCAGCAGTAACAAGGCCTCACAGGATTGGTTGGGATGACAATGAACGAACAAAGTTAACCCACTAAGCCCTAATATCCACATACAAATTCTCCAAACTGAACTCTATAGATTTTCTTTAAGAATCAGTTGAGAGAATTTAATAAAAGATCACGGCATTTTCTCTTTGGTGATCATTCAACTAATTCTCATAACCTTATCTCTTAACAATGTATTAACATTGTCAGGGGAAAATTGAAGTTGGTCACTATTGGCACTTAACAATGGAACCTAGCAATAAAACAACAGAACTGCAACACAAATGGGTTCAAATTATAACATTTTAGGTTTAAAAGAGGTATGAGGCTACTGCCCACAAGTAGGGTTCTTTTACACACCTGGGTGTATAGAGAGAGGGGATTAGGAGGGTTTCTTCCTAAAGAAGACAATATCGTGGCATTTTTGTTGTACAAAGCATATATTTCACAGTTGTGGAGAGACTATTGCTGACAAAGGGAAAATAATTTAGTTCAAGTTATTAGTTACCTGATGCAAATGTGGGTGGTGGAGCTGCAATGGGTGTTTTTCCTCCACTGGAACCAGAATCATCAGGAACAAGAGGTGAAGCCAGTGACAGAAGGTGGTCATGAACCCTACAAATAATAAACAAATATTGATGTATAGAACTAAGAACCAAAAAACAAACTACCCAGAGGAGAGGACAGGTCTCACCAGTTACGTCACTTCACATTCACTGATTTTGTGAATGTATCTATAGCCTCCGACGCAGACGTTCTTAGGATTTCCGCGCATTCCTTCCTCACGAAGGAAGGAGGGAAGGAACATACGTTTGCGACGAAGCCCTAAAAATCTCTGCGTGAGAGGCTATTGTGCTTAAGGTCCGGTTTAAACGTCGCATTTCACATGTGCCAAATTTAATGCTAGCGAGAAAATTGTATTCTTCTCGCTCATTTGTGTTAGAGACGGTACATGAGAAATGCGACGTTTAAACAGGGCGTTAGGCGACTTGAAACCACATGTGATTCAATTTTAAGTTCAACTTAGAGGAATTTAGCTATGTACAAATCAAGCTACTTGCAATCAGCTGATTTTCACTTGTTTTGAACGTCTGATAATCATAGTGGATTCCTGCTCCTGTTTCTTTCGAGCACCCACCCACCCCACCCACCCCACCCTCGTTATTACCTAATCTCGTACCCAGATCTCTTGTCGACGAAGCCGACGCCTCCCAGTGGCACAAGCAACACAAATGGTAAGTAGAAATAGCTAATGCGGTATATTAATGATTGAACTAAAGGCTCGATACATAGCAGGCAAAGGGCGGAAAACTGGTTTGCTTTGTACAGGGATGGGGCATAACTTACCACTGCACCAGAGATTTGATAGACTTCCCCATGGCTTTTACTTCCATTATGTTGTCTTCTAAGTTGTCCCTTCCATCACTGATCTTTCCAGAACACACTATAAAATAGAGAAACACAACATGGAGATTATTCAGTTCGTGAAGAATTGCAAGAAGTATCTCTAAGGGAACTTAATACATGCAAACTAAAGCAAGCTTTAAAGTGTCTACCCAGTCGTGAGTAACTAGGAACTGCTGAAGTGAAATGTGCACACACCTGCTAAGATGCTCTTAATAAGCTGAGAACACTCCTCTGATTGGCGGTTGTGTGTTGATATAAACAGCTTAGCTGGGCGGGACTCTGCAGCCTCTTCATCCTGAACCAATACAAACAATCATAAGAAAAGCCTCTCAATTGCGGAACTCGAATTGTATCATGCTTCTTGTTACACGTTCAGTTCAGTTCAGTTCAGTTTATTGTTTTGCCATAAGATTTACAGAAAGAAGAAAATCTAAATACCTTATTCTAGGAAATTAACAATGCAAGTTGACAACGCGAAAAAAATTTACGTTACACTAAATTAACGCGAACTTTTCAAAAGTTAAGTTTACATGCATTAAATTAACGCGAATTTTTCGATGAACATCTTACTTTATTCAACACAAATTTGCTGCACTTACAAAATCTCAACATACATATATGTCAAGGAGAAAAAGAAGCATTTGCAGTCATTGTTACCTATGATAATGTTCAGGTTATGCCTCTGTAAATGATCTAGCGAAATTTTTTAAAATCGCGTTAATAAAGTGCATTGTCAATTTTCTAGAATAAGGTATTTAAAAAGCTCATGGCGAGGACGCCCAAGGGAAACAACCGGGCTTATAAGGAATGGGCTCCATCAGTTAAATTATTACAACAAAATATGAACGTTACCTGAGAAATGAAAACCTTACCTTTGCCATTGTGGTGAGCATAGATTTCACTTCACCAATGAGCTGCTGATGGGACACCATAACGGTCTTCACTGTACTGGCCTGTGACTTGATGGATTCCTGGCGGATGATAGGAAAGATGAAATGATTACATGGAACCACGATATAACGAAAGGCGAATTGGCAAAATGTGATCGCCATTTCGAGGTTTTCTTTTTCATGTTTTACTATTGCTTTGGTGAAGAATATCGCTCGTTATGGCGAGGACTTCGTGATATATATAATTTCTTTATAACGTGGTTCCACTGTACAGTCAACTCTCGCTAAGTCGGACACCTCTGGGGCCGGTACTAAGTGTCCGTCTTATAGAGAGTCAAACAAAGGGAGTAAAGAAAGGCAGGGAGCAACTCTAGGTGCTCATCTTATAGAGAGTCAAATAAAAGGAGTAAAGAAAGGAAGGGACCAACTCTAGGTGTCCGTTATAGAGAGGTGTCCGTCTTATAGAGGTGTCCGTTAAGAGAGAGTTGAATGTATCTCTGTTCAAACAATCACTCAAATGGACTATAGCTACTAGGGCTCCATACAGTTGACGTTTTCCTGCGCATCTGCACAAAAGTCTTTAATCTTGTTCCGGGAGACCCAGTCTACTAACAGCAACTTGCATATCCTCCATATCCTCCAAATGGTAAATAGGCAGCCACTGGAAGTGCCACTTTCTTCTTAATAACGTTCAGCAAGTGTTCCCAAACGTTTGAGATTTTACTTCAGTAAACATCGTTTTATCTATAATTCTTCACTACTTTCATTCATTTACTGCCTATCTTTGATCAACTTACTCTATTACTCATGATGGCTTGGGTAGCCTGTGACTTCCTAGTCTTGATGGAGGCCACATCCTGACCAACGGTCTCTAACTTGTTCTTCATCCACTCCAAAGTAATGGGTGCTTCTGGCGGATATGACACCTTCACTTTCTTTGCAACCTCTGCAATGTCATGAAGCTTTTTCGAACAGTTCTCTAGCTCGGCAGAGCTTTGCTGACATCTAAAGAGAAAGCAACAAATAGAATTAATAAAAATAAAGTTCTTTTAACCTCTGTCGAATCTAAGGCAAAAGAGCGTGGACAACAGATTTTGTTGAGTAACATACATTCGGACGACTTTAAAGTTCAACGTTTTTTGTTTCCCCTTTTTTGGTGGCATGACTCTAAAAATAAGTGTACAATCAGGGCTGACGGATGATAGTAAAGAGATTGTGAACCTTAGACCACGTCATAGTTTTCAATCGAAGAGTCCTTAATTTATATGCCGTCACCTAATACCGGGACCGGACAAACATCATACAGTGTGATCATTTATTTAAAACTGTCTTTGGAGTAACACCCATTTGCAATGAGATGAGAGAGCTTACAAAACGACAGCGACAGAAAACGAAACGTCTTATGAACAAAACAATAACAACCTTCCAAGTTCAAAAAGAGACATACTAATCGAAGGGTGCTGAAGTCCTCAGTAAGACGTCACACTCGGAAGGAAGGTGAAAACGCAGCCGTATAGAGATTGAAAAGCGGACGTCGTGAACACCAGCCCTACGAACGTTACTATATTTTCAGAACTTTCAAGTAAAAACTAATAATTTTCCAAAATTTAATAGACAAGCAAATAAACGAGAATTTTCTTTCTCCGTATTCTTGCGAGATCTTAGGTTACGCATAATTAGATTTAATTAGAGGACAATCTAAGTCAAAAAGGAAACTGCACAAATTAGTATGTGTAATCAAATGGTGACGAGTGAAATTAGGGAATAATTTCACGAGTATACCATTTGATTACCTATTAATATCATGGGTGACGAATTACGTTAGCAATCTTGGATTTTTGACATGTTTATCCTGGATCGTATCGATCAAGAACTCCTGCACTCTCTCGAACGTTTAGAGCTTAAATTTGGCTTAAGTTCAGAGTTTTTCGACAAAATACCTGTTAGAACCCTTCTTGGTGTTCTCTTCGTGTATTCAGGTTTTCTAAAGAGTCTTTTTGTGCCCTGACATCTTCATTCATGACATTTTAAAACTTCGTCGCCATCTTGACACTGAGACGTACGTTAGGTTGCCATGGCAATATTGTAATTCCACATGTGAAATTACAAATTAACGCTGAAATTTCGCGTCAAAATTAAGGAGTAATTCGTCACCTATGATATTACTCAAGAATAATTACCTTTTGACCAAGCCAGTCATAGCATTATCTATTGCAAGAGCATCTGCTGTTTGTGTCCGTAACGCCTCACAGTGTAGAATGGCATTTGACAAGCTACATATGTCTGAAGAATGTTTTCCTTCAACCTGGAAACGACAAACGCGCACGTTAACCCTTTCACTGCCAGAGTGAATGTTGAAGTCCCTGAGGTAGTTCTAACTTTTGAGTCTGTGGACAAAATCCTATGATGTGACCATTCAAATGAAACCTTTCTGCCTGTACTTTCAAATGGTGCTATTTGTTTCCAAAATTTTACAAAACCAAATTTGGGAATTTTTGTTGCATTTTGCCCTTGGCCACACTTGGCACTGAAAGGGTTAATTAGAAACTAACAAGGCGCAATGATAAATATTCTTAACATGGAATACGCTTAAATGCGTTTTCTAGATACATGGTATATGCACAACACTTCAAACAAAAAAAGCCAGATCCTCTTCAAGGTAGGTCTGCAAAATGACGAGCTGAACAAAAAAAACTGTGGTATGCATGCACTGGTAAAAACACAGAGTTGGCTCACAGTCTAAGGCTGGTCAATTATGGACTGGAATACTACAGCCTGTACATCACCATGAACTTACAGTCATTAGCTTCTTCCTCGCAGCTAGTGTCTGCTCGAAGTTCTGCAGCACTGGATTCAGGGCGGGGTTCGCACCGGCCGCCCACTTGAGGCGCTGTTCTATACTGGATTCCTGTGCATTAAATTTCTCTTCCACTGCCTTGATGAGCGAGTCCATGTGAAGCAACCCTTGAACACGCTTCTTTAGGTCAGCCATAACTGTTGCCCTAGCTGGTGTGATCATGTTGTTTCCTCGCATGGGACACTGTAACAATTCATCTTCATACAGCCACTAATGATACATAACACACAGACAAATATACTTTACAAGGGGCAATTATGCTGTTGTAGAAACGTTATCACTGAGAGGCAAGTGTCTTAAATTTGCTTCCTAAGTTGACGAAAGAGCCTGGTCACATGAGGTGACTGGGGCCATGAGAGTCAGCAGCTATGGAGTATTGGCACTCAGTTCCTGGGATCACTCATTTCACTGACAAACTTAATAAAAAGTTCGTTCAGTATGCGGGAAAAAGAGGAGTACGGTCTGTACCTAACAGCCGAAATAGAATCTCGAAAATGCATTTTCATACACAATTACCCAGCTTTTTTCAAAGTAAAAGTTGGAACCCTTATTATAAATAGATCGATGCGGTTTTAAAAATAAACACAATGCGTTCACGAACCATGGATTTTCCCATCAAACATCCTGAAAAATTCAACCTTAGACAATAATCGTTACCTGAAATCTTGCTAGTTGAAGTTGTGCCCTCTGTACGACACCTTTGTATATGTTCATGTTGTTATCCAGGCGTCTGAAAGAGGAACAAGATTCATTAACAACTACATATGTTAAAGTAGGTGCCGAGTTTTACTGGAATGTCCCTGTGGCGTAAATAACCTTAACATCAGGTCTTACTTAGGGGTACAAAAAAGGGGAAATTTGAAAAGACAAAACGTGGAGAGAGGGAAAAGAGAAGCCTGATTCTCAGACTGTGGCGTAAATATTGGTCATAAAGTGTAGGTTTTAAATTCTTTAGTAAAGGAGGAATATCAAAATAACAGTTTCGACTTATTCCAGCTTTTTTCTGTTACTAATTAGCATTGTTAGCAACTCGAAGGTAAAATAAAATCCGAGCGTTAAAAAGAGTCTACCATTTATTCTGATAAACAAGTGACTAAGAACTTTTTTAAAAAATGTATCACGTCTTCCTGTGCGGTCAACAAAATGATAACTGTTACATTACTGGCGAGGACTTGTGATGAAACCCAACCAGGGCAATCCTGACTATCCTCCCGTTCCCTAATAAGCGAACTTGCATCCTCATCACCAGAATAAGGGCCGCACAGAAGTGATGTTATCATTGAAACAAGATGGGTTTCAAAAGCTCGGCCGTATCTTACACAATCAAAGATTTGGTTATGTCTTTAATGACTACCATGCAAAAAAACCCTATAATATGCAGTATGTAGCTGTTACACTCGCCATGAACGAGAAACATTGTAAGGGATAACATCCGTTACATACTTAGCAAAATCATGTTTTCTCCACGCCACATCATAGGAACTTGTCAAAGTACTCATTTGGGAGAGCTGTTTTGATTTTATAAACCCACTGGACACATTGGTATCAACAACCTAGCAAACCAAACAGAAAAGTGTTGATTTTATTTTCAAACAAAGTTGATCCTTTTTAACAACAGAAACATAAGTGCTAACCGTAGTACTAGGTTACATTTAGCCATGAAGTATGCAAATGAAAAATGATGAGGATAGAGAGAAATATTGCAATAAACTTAAAATAGCCTGTGAACAGGTTCTCTGTTTGGGGGAAAGTGTGAAAAAATCGCGGGGAGAAGGGAAGGTAAAGGCTAGCTTAAAACAACAAGAAGGAATGTTAACAGGCTGGAGGCAGGCAAGTGACAGGCATCACCGAGGAGTTTAACCGAAGGCAACAGAAACTGAACTACCCCAACCAAGCCAAAGTAGGATTTAAAACCGGAAGTTGGAATCTACTGTCCGAAGCTATTCAGCCACACCGTCTCCTTACTGTCCTCGTAAAGGTACCTACCTTCTTGCAGTGATCCTCCAGAGAAACAGCACCTTCATCACTGGAACTCTCATTCTTATTTCCCAGGATGCTGGCGAATGTGATGACCACTACAGCTAACGCCTGTGATGGCAAGCCCATGATGCACTGCTGCACGCAATCAGCTATGAAATGCTTGACATGCAAAGCCAGATCATCTTCACTGTAACAAGTCTCTGGGTTCCATGTTTTGGTTTCAGCACATATGTTGTTTGTGTTGACGAACAAGTTGTGTGAAGCTTTTGTTGAACAATTTATGGCTCCTTGTTTGCTCCCTGAACTAGACACACCTAAACCAGAGTAAAATCAAGGCACAATTAACTTGTGGCTCAGATTAATGAACTCTGGTCAAAACAGTGGAACCTCTGCTACAGGACAAATGACTGCGGTCCCCATATATTTTAATACTAAAACCCCCATAACAAGGCACACCTTGTACGCGGACAAGGACACCCTTTTCCGGGTCGGAAGAAGCTAAAACAATCTTAGCAAAACAACTCACACCACAACGAATAGGTCCTTATAACAAAAAAACGAATTGTAACAAGCGAATGCAAAAGATTTTTGAGTAAGGCTATAGTTCTTCAGTTAAACATATCAAGAATTAGGGTAAATCAAATTTTTCCTTGATCTTTTAAGTACTAGGAGTTTATCTAACCTAAGCCTTGGCTAGAGATTGCTTGCTTACCACTTTCCACAGGTTGCACTATCCCTTTCACATGTTTTCCTTCTAATTTTCACTGTTTTGTCTTTACTTAGGAAAGAACGTCAAAATTGTAAACAGGGATAGTTCAGGTACCTTTCAAAGAAAGTGTAAGCAGCCTACAGCTCTTGAAGAACGAAATGATAACTTCCAGCCTTTTGAGGAAGAACAGCTTGCCGAGGAGCTCAGCATTTTTAGTACCATTTGTCAGCTAAAAGAGACAAAGAAAAAAAGTATTTCAGAATACCGGTAGATTAAAGTTATAGCATCACTGTACTTTAAAGCATACAAAACAACTCATCTTAACTTCTTAGCACAAGCGTAAATAGCGTTTCAAATACACAGCACGTGTCGCACAAAATAGGTAACAGATCTGTCTCTTCTTACTTCTGTTAGTTGCCTGTTGGTACATTTGTGAGATTTAGCGCCTTATTTAAAAAGATAGAATCTATCTGCTAACTCAATTTGGTTTGTTTTCACAAATAGTACATACTTGTTTGTTTTCGCAAGTAGTAAATACATAGACATCACGAATTATTACAGTACAACGAACTTAAAGGGGGTTAACCAACTTTTATCGACAAGTCACGAGACATGTTCACGACAAAGGGAATCTTACTTTGATAATTCGTTAGCCGATCAGAAGCGAGTACTTTTCTTTCAACTGAAGTGTCTGTGGACTGGTGAGTTCGATGTACGGTGATAAGGTTTTGAAAGAGAAGAATGCATCTCTTTGTTATTACCGTCTTTTCCCCCTTCTTATCCAAGTTAGACCCTGTTTACATGGAGTGGGGGACCCCGGTCTAGTGGGGTTGGTTTCTTTTGTTTTCACGCTCTGAGGGACACAAAACAAAAGAAACCTACCCCACTAGACCGGGGTCCCCCACTCCATGTAAACAGGCCCTTAGAATAACTCACTGTAAGTGCCAACTTCGGAACAATTCAATATGCCAATGATGAGGTGAACAGTTATAAATAATTTAAAATGGCAGTAGTGAATTCTATACACATGTCAAAATCTTCTGGCGCACTGCACCAATTGGTGACACAAACAACGTTATGACAATTGCTTGCAATACGCTTATCCTGTGTAATACACGTTAAGAAAAACCTTACCTGAAGATCTTGCGCGTCTTTAACAATATTAAACTGCAGCTCAAACTTATCGAAGTGCACTTGTTCAAAAGACGTGAACATGTCTGTAAGTTCACCCGCAACTTTGGTGAAGAGTCCATTGAAGCCTGCAAGCAACATCTGACCTGAAGTCATGGAGCCGCTACTGTCCTCGCCTTATAACCCAAAACAAAGGACGAAAATTGCCATTATTATTAAGGTTTACTAACATTTCCATAACAGTTGAACCTCTCTTTAGGGTAATGTTACACGAGACGATTCGCAACGACGATTTTTTGCGCAACATAGCGTTGCATGATTGTTGCGACATTGTTTCGAATAGTTACAACACTGTTTCAACACTGCAAAGTTGTGTTGGGCTAAAAATCACCGTTGAAAATCGTCCCGTGTAACATCACTTTTAGGAATACCTGATTAATGCCATCATCCACTTTGGGCTTAACACGGATAGTCTTTGTCATGGAAAAGACCTCGAACATTTTTTTCTTCAATTTGCCCACTTAAGACGGACACTGGACACTTTGTGATTCGAGTGAAATGCTATCTCGCAAAGAACACTGGTGACCACACACTATATACACTTATTAAGGGAGAACCTGACAAAGCAGTATTTAATCGCTCTAACTGAACTGCAAACTGAAAATGACTGTGCAAGCTAGGTCAAGGGCTATAAAAAATTGTACATTGCCTTGTTAGTACGCTCACACACAGGATTAACATTTAAAACCGTCTCTGCCGTTATATGAAAGGAAGTTAACAGAATAAAGTATACCTTAAAATCAAACATTAGGACATACAGGGCAAGTGATGCTTCAGACACGAGTAGATGGAAAACGTAATTGCAAAGCGGTGTGTTATTTTCAATGATATATTTCTAATCTACCTGAATCTGATCCGGAGTTTTTGTTGGTATGTAACAGCTTCTCAAACTGAGCACTTATTTCTTGGATTGCTGTATCGACCTCCTCCGCACTATGCACCTAAAGAAAGGGTAATCAAAATCAGCGTAAGTTACAAAAATTTCAAGACGACAATATGGGGTAGCGGAAGAGATGTAGTGCAAGAGAAAACGATGGCAGAAGAGAGAGGTATACAACTAATTTGGTGTCTGCATTACCTTCAATTCCTACAATAAAACCGATTAAAGAATGGGTTCGAATAAAAAAGGTCAATCTAGCTATGGATTAAAGGTGCTTGGTGGATCTAAGGGAACTGCGTCGTTGCCATGGTAGGAGGGAGGATGATGTACGTTTTCGAAGTTTAGCGGGCGGACACTTGGGGCCGGTCAGTACGCGTCTTAGAGATAAGAACGACAGTGAATGTTTTCTTGACTAACATCACCTTCGATTGGTTCAACAGAAATCACATTTTCAAAGATGTGCACATCTCTACAGACTTACAGCCTCGCAGCTTCGTTTCAAGCCTCTCTATATAATTGACGTCGTAGGCTGAAGGCAAAAGAATAAATTTAATTTTTTGTCCCTTAATGTTAAGTCAACCAACCTCGGTCGCTGCATGTTTTTCCAGGAGACGAGCCTCAATGCTGTCAGCCAGTTCTTTCAAGCTCATCTTTTGTGAGCACACCACCTTTTCGAGCTGTTGGACAACAGCAAATACAGTTGGATCCTCGGCGTAGATACTTTTCACTGCCTCTGGAACAATGATTGTCCTGAAATTTGTCATCAGTTCCTATTGATCAAACAGCATCAGTCAACATAGTATTCTTTGGACTGAAAACAATTCATTCACAAGGTTAGGCAACAAAAAAAAACTGAAATTGAAGATCTTTCTGTACCTGCAACGCTACAAACACTTTCTGTACTCCCAAGACAGCTTTCATGGAATTCTGCGCCCGGCTTAACAAAGACTGTTGATCCTCTTTCACCTCCTGTTACCAAAGAAAAGACGAAAATATAGTACATGCTTTGGATTCTTGGGGTACAGCAAGACCAAAACAGCTTTTCTGTTTTACAACTCTGAAGGTTTTTTAATTGAAGAGGTGAGTGGAAAATAGCCTTAGAGGACTGAAGATAAACTGCCAAGAATTTCCTTCCAAGTTGTCTAGTGTATGCGTATGAAGAGGAGATTTGGTCCTTAGCAGCTAAACAGTCGCATGGGACAAAATCACCATACCGGAGAGCAACAGACGAAGTGGGGCAAAGGAAACAAAGAGCTAGAATCACTTAATAAGCTAATTTCCTTTCTTTTCAAGGTTCCGGACGAAGTCAGCGAAGTGTTTTCGTAACACGTGCCTCTTTAACTGCAAAGGGCTCATTTGGCGTGCCACCAAGAATTCAAGAGTAAAAATTTGCCTCTCACTTACCAAGGGGTAATCCTTGAGCAGCAAGAGAAGCTGATTAACATTACCACTCATGGAACAAAGCTCGTCAAGAAACCAGTCTCCTTCTCTTGATGTCAGATCAGATAATCTGTCCTTGGCCACTATACGAAAAACAATACTGGTTGTCAACTGAATGATGCTGTTTAATATCACGTCTCACAACATCACCAAATAAGTAAGATTATTCGTCTCATAATGACCCGTATTCACATGAATCTGTAACAATACTCAATATAGTGCAACATTGCCTGCAATATTGCGCGCAACATTGCTAAAGAGAATGGAGATTCATATAATGAGCCACCAATGTAAAAGAAACAATTCTTCATACCCCGACGAAATTTAGATAGTTCCGTCAAACGCTTTCGAAACCCATCTAGCCCTAGATTAGGTATAATATCTCCCCAACTATTTACGGAGCACGTTGTCAGCCTCATAATCGAAACGAGGCTCCAAATATTAGTGACAAAAACAAAAGAGATGTGTGAAAGGTTTGAACCCAGGAGTCATTTCAAAAGTAGGTTGAGTTTGATCGTCCGGGTGAACGTAGTCCTGAATAGGACTGTTGTTGTTGACAGTGACTGACGTTTCGACAACCTGTGCGGTAGTCATCTTCAGAGTCGAGATGTATTAGGATGGTTTCCGAAAACTTTGCCGGACTTTCTAAATCTCTTTGCACTGAATTTTTGATTTGAACAACAAAATCAATAACGAATACAGCCACATCTGCTAGCTAGGCGAGCCTCAAAATTTACTTTTGGAAAAATGGTTATATATTTCTTAGTTTCCAAACCTTTTGCTGTGTTCTCCATTGCCAGACACCTTTTATTCAGAGAGCACAGTGCAGTAATCAGTACACAAGCAAGACATCGAAAAGATGTGGGTTGCTGCTTCCCTGTAAAACAGAGTCAAATATATCTGTTAGTTACAAGAACCACAACACTCCTAAATAACAAAATGCAACTGTAATGGGAAATTCATGAGGTATGCCAAATCTATGCGGTTAATGATAATACATCGAGGATTTGTGCATCACTTGAGGTGACAAAGTTAAACTCATTCTTGTGGACATAAGTAGCATAGTAAGGATGTTTTTGGCCTTTCTCCAGATGACTACTGCCTTATCTACAACATTTGCCAAATTTGTTGAAACACTTGTCACGTTACTTCCGTTACGCCCTCGCCAATGTTGATTCACGTGTTAGCCATTTGCAAATAAAAGCTATTCTCAAGATTGGGGAAGGAGAGAGGGAGTATACAGAAAGAAAAGTTGGCCAAGTTAGTTGAGAAGGCATGGCATAAGAAATCTTCAGTTTCAGCCTAGTGTTTCATGGAATTTTCACAAGTATATTGTGCTATACACAGCAATGATTTTCTAAGCAATCTTACCAGTAAGATGTTTCTTCAAAGCTGCATATGCTTCACCGACAGCTTTGCTGAGGAATGCTGTCTCAACACTTTCTTGCTTTCGCCGCTCAGAAAACTAGAAAATACGCAATAAGATCACAATATTATCTATAATTTTGTAAAAACCGCTACCAAACGAACCAAATAGTACTATACAAACGCACTGCTGAAAGCGTTTTCTTTAAATGGTAAAGGCAAACAGCCCTATGATTTTCACCTTAGACTCAACACGTATATGTGCAAAAGGGGCCCAAAACACTGGATGATACTTAGTCTGAGAGAGAAAGGTTATAAAAAATATCAACAGTAACTACCTTGATAAACTTGGCATTCTGCTCAGTCAAACTACTCTGTAGTTTCACCTCCATGGCCATAAACCCAGTTACTTCTGCTAGAGTCAGAGGACTGTCAGCTACCGGCTTACTGTGTACCTTTTCACTTGTCTCTAACACAGCCTGGCAACTATAGGAAAAATATGAATCCTTTATTCCATAAAGACAACCACATCATACAGCACCCATCCAAAAAGGAGAACCGTGAGATTTTTTATCCATGCTAACTTTCTCCAGTCAAGTCACATGTCACATTTCTTTACCGTGGGAGATAATGATTAAGTTGAGACCAGTTAACCTTTTAAACCCTAATATTGAAATTGAGATTCTCATGTACTGTCCATATAGTAGTGGGGGAGAATGTGTTGAAATATCAATTAGACTCATATTCCCTGATCTTGTACTCAATTCTCAAGACCACTTTGTTTTCTAAAGCATTGATATTGTAAGGAGAAATTTCATGCCGATCATCTTAGGGCTTAAAGGGTTAACGCACGCTTATCTTCTTTCAAAAACAAAACAAAACCCTAACATTACAAAATGTTATTTCACTCATACTTCTTGGTGGACGAATCTTGTACTATTGACTGAAGCCAGCTCTGCCACTCGTAACTCCTGTTCTGTTGTACATAATCTGGCGGAAACTGCAGACAAACCACATCGTAGATTAATAAACTGAGTGCGTTATGTTCAATGTGATATTCGCAATCTTAATATAACAATCATCAAACCCAGAAGGTTTTACGTTACTGTATAAAAATGAAGTAACTGAAAAGCAGCTAATCTTATCACATACAAGAGTTGTCACAGTAGCATAGGTATGGAGCAAATCCAGACAAGTACGGAACATGGTGCGTCGCTGGTGAAGCAGGCCCGACAGTTCAGTTTCCAGCTGTTCACACTGAATATAAACAAAAGACCTACATTAGCACAAAACTAGATAAAACAAACCCAATCAAAGAGCATTTATAGGAGCGTTTTAAAGTCATAATCAGCGGAGGGAATCAATTTATAATTCGTGAATTCATTCGTCTTTAAAATAGGGAGCACTTGTCCGTCCTTGACTGTTAAGGGATAATGCCACCAAGATTCAGTCCCAGCTGATCATCAAACATGAGTATCAGTATCAGAAGAAATTTACTAGTGGTAGCTGGTACATTCCTCTTTAAAGTTATTAATATAGAAAAAAAACACAAAGTGGTTTTCGTACTACATTACGTATCGTGACATTGCACTATGGACGGGTTGGACGGATGTACACTGAAACTTGTGAGTCGAACCGGCCGCCGTTATCAGTTTTGATCGTATTTTTTGGAGGGGTGGGGAGGAAAGAATGCATTGATGCACTACTTTCTGATGAATGTTTCAATCACCTGGTTCACTATGTGCCCTTGGCCGGCACCTTGAAGGAAACTGATGGCTGGAGCAAAACTTGGAAGACCTGTGAAGCAATATAATGAAATGACAGCTATGTTTATCAGCTGCTTCGCAACTGAGTCATTTCAATGTTGAATATGGATAATATGCATGTGCAGTGCAGGTTTCAAGATTCTTGGGATTTTAGAAGTATAGCTGGTTAATACCAAATCTCCAAGAAGTAATCTTAGCCTAAATATGTCACACAGGGTGCTTACCAGCCACACCGTATTTTAAATTTGTCTTGTTACTACCTGGGCGGATCTCTGTTATTTTTTTATGAATGTTCTTTCATGCTTTGCGTTGCAAACAACTTTCTACTTTAGATTTACCTATGCTGTGTGAGGCAGGTATTAAATACTCATTCACGTGTCACCGTACCTAGATCCAGTGGCTGAAGAAGTTCACTAGCAAGAGATGCCAGTTGTGGTCCATGAACTGTCACCATTGCAGCCTTTCAACAACAAACACATCAGTTCGTCAGTAAGACGGCAAGAGCAAGGCGCGAAAAAAGCAATCATTAATACATTAACGCCATTCAAGGGACACAGCATTACATGATAAAAATAGCTACCGCCATAGATTACTGAAAAACTTGACTGGTCGAGTGCAATCAAGAACCCTAATAGTCTTCTAAGGAGAGCAGATGGTCCAACTGCGTTTAAACTTGTCCTTTTTTTTGCTCTTGGGGTTACAGACATATTTACAACCCAAGATAAGTTATTACTGGAGTCGTGATCAGTCACAACGTCACACGTCGTACAAAGACCATGGACCTGCATGTTAAAGTTGAGGTGTCATTGGAAATATTATGTTTATCGGCTTGTTTCAGCAGCAAGAAGAAAAAACGTCTATTAGCTAGTGTATTGGTTTCTGTACCTTGTGTTGGGCTTGCCATTGTTGACATTCAGCAAGTTTCTCTGAAATGGTTTGTAACACGGCATCATGATCAGTCAACAGCTTCTTTTTCTCATCAAACCTTTGGGAAAAAAATAAAATTATAATTTTTATCACCAAAAATAGAAGGAATAGCTCAAATAGTAAAAATGGTAGCATGTCAAGTAAAAAGCCCAGATTTCCACAGTGATAAACTGAACACGCATAACAGCTTGAGTCGGGATCTTCCTGAGTTTCAACACGCTTGTACCAAGAGAAGTAAAGCCACTTGAAAGGGTAATTTTGCTTATTGCTGATGTGTAAAAATATCATTAACTAAAGAATTTGGGAAGTTTTTTCCCCAGAAATCCAAGGAATGACTTACTTGGCCTGGACTGTGTGAAGCGGATGTTGAGGGTTACTGATGGCTGCTTGTAGAGTTTCCTGCTGATCTTTAAGCTCCTCAGTAGACAAGTCCAACATTTTCAGTTGTTTCAGCGACCCTAGATACATATCCAACTGTTCATCTAACTTAGTCATGCCAGAAAGAAGTTCATCCCTGTAAATAAAAACAGAACCTCCTAGTTACACATCAATAATATTCAACTGCTGATCATCTGAACCATGCAGAACTATCTGACCTACGGTGCTATGATCGGGGCAACTTTCACTTGCTTTTAAAACAATCAACTTCCATGTGTTAGAACTGTCCCCAGTTTTGTTCAACATAGCTACTACTTATAGCCTACCAATCAAAAACATTGCAAAAATACGTACGCAAAATCATCTCTGCAGTGTGACTGTCAGAAAAGTAACCCAACTTATCAAGGAATTTTCAGTGAAGAAGCCGCCGATATGGAGGAAGTGCATCCACTTTTCACTGCATACAATCAGCTGGATGACAATAACAACGGACTATTCTGTGCTTACCTGTTGTTAGTCCATGTAACCTTCATCTCAGCCACACGTGAAGAAAACAAGCTCTGTGTCACATCTCTCTCCATCTCCTTCTTATTCACTTTGTTGTCAGCGACGCCCGGAGCTCCTCCTCCATAGAATGCGCTGGCAAAAGCGGTGTCATTCGCAGTGGTCCAGTCCACTAGAGGGTCGTAAACAAAAGCCTCTAGAAGAGTGAGCAGTGTCTCGCGTCCCTGCTTTAAAATCTTTAGGACTTCTTCACAAGAGAGACGGAATACCCCTTCCACCCCTGTAACTCCTAAAGCCGTCTCCAGGTTTGGTGTCATCCTGAAGGGAACCTTCTCAGGAACTCTCAATCCTTTCCCCTTCTCAAAGCACACGTTATAATCAATATGTACAACCTGGAAAATCAAAGAGCCAAACATCTTGAGCATATGGGATCAATGATTTCTGGGGAATGACCAACGAGACGGAATAGTAATTGTAACCGGTGAAACTGTCTAAAGGAGAAGAACACTACAAGCACTGCTAAGAGGCTTACATTTTAAGTGAATTTACCTACTAGTATTGATATCAGTCTTTTAATACAGTCGCCTCTTATTGCTACCCGTCACTGGGAACGTTTCACGAAACGTCACTGTGGCGGTGAAACGTTCCCAGCGAAGGGGACCGGTGAGTAACAGATGTTTTCACAAGCCATAGAAATAGCATGTGAAGGTTCCAGTAATTGTCATGGCAGTCTTCGCCAGTCACCCAACATCTCGGGAAATAAGGATAATACAACGCTAAGGTCCTGGACAACACTTGGGTACTCCTCTCACCCTAGTGTCTTTTACTTGTCTGCGACATTAATAAACAACGGACTGAACTTAAAAATGGTATCAGAAAAACTATATGCGTCTTTTACCCATTTAATGTTAACCTCTATAAATTATTCCCAGAAGGATTCAGGCTACTCACCTCCCCAGTAGTGAAGTCCACCAGCATGTTATCTAAATGTCTGTCTCCCAAGCCAATAATGTAGCCAATCATAGACATAACAGCAGTAGAGCGAGCATAGCTTTGAGTCATCTGCCACCATTCAGTTGCACTTGTACTGGAACACCACAGCTCCCTAAACAACATAACATGCTGTCTTATCATTTTTGCTCTACATATTCAGTCTGGACGAATAATGCAATTCAATGGGTTTCTCAATGAATTACGCTTTATTGCGTAAAATACCACGGTACATTTGCAAAATCTCTCTCTTTTTCTGGAGAACTCAGGACAATCAGTGTTGACTTTTTCGAGAAGTACATGCTACATATAGACAGCAAAAAATTGAAATCAACGTTTTACAATATGCGCCGGATTGTAAGTTCCTGGAGTAGATATATCTCCTTCATTCTCTAGAAAAGGCTCGCACAAAAGCTTGCTTTTTTAGCGATAAGATTAAATTCTTAGCACTAGAGTTGCAGTCTAGCTAAGACGGAAAGTTTTAAATGTACTGAGCAAATAGCAAATGAGAGTGGGGCACTTGGCAACTTACTTGGCCAAGAGGTCACCAGGTGTTTCCTTCATAAGCTCCTCCAATACTTGTCGCATAACAGACAGGGGCCAGTCTCTTCTGTTGGACAGATCAGTGATACCCTGAAAGAAAAAATAAACAAAGAAATAAAAAGTGAGGGAAAAACAAAAAGCACACCCAGGTGTCATAAATATATCTTTTCTATACATGGAAAGTTACACGTATCTCTTATCAAATAAACAAGTTGTCACCTTCTCCTTCAAGGCAGGAGTGACTTTGCTGTAGTACAGTTCACTTGGCTTCATTGGCGGAGGGGGTGGTTGATTAGCACCCTAGAATGGAGATAAAACTTTAGTTTAGTAACATTTTCCAATAAATATCAAATTATTACCAACAAGGAGCGCTGTCGTCTTGTCAAAGTGACGGCTGGAGCTCGGCCAGCCTTGCTTGCATCAGCTCCATGTACTTAATACATGGCACAACAACCTGGAACCAAGCCAAATTCTTTGCCTTGGAATTCCAGAAAGGCGACATTACAACCTGACACACAAATTCACCGGACTTTTGTCAGTTGACATGTACCATAACAAGACTTGGTGGGCCAAGCCGTAGACAAACTTCAGTTATATTCAGTTAGTACCTGTGTAGATTTGACCAGTACCGCAGCCAGGGCTTCTCTTTGTTGCCAGCGTTTGAATAAAGCGAAGATGGGTACAGCACCATCAACCCACTGAATAAGACCTGACCGTGGGCCAAGAGGAGTGACGGAGTAATGACGAGCACAAAACAGTGGAGAACTGTGGCTAAAAACAGAAACGAACATGCAAACTGTTAGTGAGTGTTATTCCTGTGTAAGGGAGATACGGTGCTTCATGGAATGAGGGCACGGAGACACGTTTCTGATTAAAGGTTCTTTTACCGTTGATCGAATGTTGTGTCCTCTTTGGACCTTGTAACACAACAAACATCACACAGGTTCAGGCTCAAGCAAGAGTTATAACTAGGAAGAATGGGTATATCAGAGTTGTAGCATGGTCTTGGTCTTCTTGATTAGTATTAGTAAGATTGGCTACATTCTGCTATTCTCAAAGGCACTTTCGTTGCAAAACTGCTACGAAGAGAATGTTCTTGGCTTTGAATATCTAGTGTAATGCAGCCAGCACTACTTTTTTAAAAACTTTACTCAAATCGCTAAATTTTACAGTAAAATGATGCTTTTGTGCTTTTATGGGCCCATTCTCTAACATTTGGTACTATACACTATTTTTCCAAAAGGTCGGGAAATTTATTAACTCTTTTCACGTCACGATAATTAGCCCTCAGTGTTTCGTTTCAAGTTCTCTGGAAACAGAGGTCTCTCAAGTTCTTCTTTTAAAAATTTTTTGGATGCAATCGTAGCAAAGAGAGCTAATTAACATGAAATATACAAGAAAGCAATAATGTCACAATTTTGCACTAAGGTGTACAAGTGTTTGATTAAACAGAACATGTTACCTGTCAACTCTGGCAAACATGTTGTTACAAATGGATAGAAACTGCATGATTCTTTCATCGAGATGGAGATCTTCAAGCCCTTTAAATAAGTATGTGTACCTAAAATGGAAGCAATGTTAGTGACTACAAAGTGACAAAACAGTCCTTAAATTCATTTAAATTATTATGCAGGGTTATGTCCCAACGTGAAAAATCCCCTAGCACTGCAACCATAATGTATTAGACAGGGTACCTATAAAATGGACTGAGCTAAACAAGAGGCAGAGTGTTTCATTACAATATTAAACATCTCCACATTCACCAAAAATACTCTGCTATGAGTCGCGTTTTCAACTCTCTTATTAGAACTTGATATGTGATAAAATACTCGCGATTCTTATATTACTACGAGGACCTCAGTAAGCCCTCCTGACACTACAAATACGTTTAAAAACAAGCCAGTAACGGTGGGCCAGTTTATTAATATTACAGAGTAGTTGGAAGACTAGATGTTTGAATAGACTAGACATAACGCTTGAACAGCCTGTTGTTTTACCTTTGCCCATCTGAACCAATGAACACAAGTTTCTTCGGTTTGGTCTTGGTTGGCAGAATGTTAACTTCGTTTATTACGGAGTCAATTGTGACAATCTGTGGAAAAAAGGTATGTCCTCATCACGTGGTAAGATAAGGGACAGCAGTTCTAACGTAAAAACAATCATCGTCATTATCGTTATTTTCCTTCACATCATAATCATCAATATTTTTGGAAAAATATGTTACTTGATAAAGTAGGCTATAGAGTGGTTTTCGTTTGAGTGTCGTAAAACCAAAACCAAAGTAATTACTCTGGCCAATCACATAGGACACAGACGATACATTGAACCAATCAAAACTCGAAGTAATTACATGTGGCTGACGCAAAGCGCGGGAAAATGCATGCGAGCGCGTCACAATTGGCTTTGGTTTTACTTCTGATTGGATGAAAAGGTGGCGCGAATCTTTTAAGCCAATCGCATCGTGTAGAAAGTGCAAAACCAATTACTTTTAGACACTCAAATGAAAACCGCTCTATACAACAGTTCGAAAGCTGCTGTTGACCTGCTACAGCAATGTACACATAGATGCACACTTGTTCAAGGTTGACCACATCTACGTCCCCTACTCTTTCCGAACAGTAGTAAGGGTTCTTTTACGTCCAACATGAACAAAACTGTGAAAGAGCTCATTGTGAAGTGGGCCCCATTGTGAAGGGTTTTTCGTCCTTTTCCGATAAGACTAGAATGACCGACTATTTCTAAATGTCAAAACAAAGGCAGCATATTCTCCTTAGTCATTTTAAGACGCTGAGAGTTGGTCTGGCTGGGGTGTCAACCCGTGACCTCAAATCACCGCTTATCCGGGCTGTGCTTAATTTCCTTATCTTAACCCTTTAAACCCTATCGTCAAAATACAAACTCTCATTTGTTATCCCTATACTTTTCCAATAGAAGAAGTGGGGAGAATTTGTTGAAGTGTCAATTAGATTCATCTTGTGTGATTATGTCCGTAATTCTCATGACCGCTCTGCTTTATAAAGAAGTGATATTTCAAGGAGAAATTTAATGCTGATCACTCCTAGGGCTTAAAGGGTTAAAACCTCGTCAACGCAATTTCCCAGATTTATGAAGACCTTTTTGTGGTCACAGGCTTACATTGTATGTGCTGACTATAGAGGTGAAATACTCAACTAATAAATTCATTTTGTGCCGCATTACAGGAAAGAAAACATTGACCAGTTAAAATTTTAGGCCGGAGGACAGAGTCAATATCACACGTTGTTTGTTCTTGTATTACAGATTATGATTGACAACGGTTTTTCATTCCAATTTCCTTTTGGGCCTGAACTTTGAAATTCACCTAAAGTGTAAAAACCAAATATACAATCATAATCAATGTCGCTAGAGTAAGAGACGTGCTGAACTACCTTTCCACTGAAATGCGTCTGGCCTGGCATGTACACTGCTGAATGTTTCAACTTGGCTAATGAAGGGCTAATCTCATCCATGCAAAGGACAAATGCTGAACGCTTTTGAGACCTTGCTTGCAGTGCTTGAAGCAGCTGAGAAAATAAGAATATTGTTTTTAGTTTTTAGTCTTCTACGTTGCAAGTAGTTTTCAAAAAATCTTTAACAACCCTATCCTTAGAATGGTGGAGTTTCATGAAACGCAGGGTAATCAGCAGCATATGGTTAACTGTTTGGTACTTTAACTTCTAACATAGTCTCCCGTGCAGACGATCTTAGGGCACTGTCACGCTTTCCTTCCCCAAGAACTTCCTTGGGGAGGATTGTGTGACGAGCCAAAAGAATGTCTACGTGGGAAGCTACCCTGCTTAGTATTTGAAATAATTGAGTTGGTGAGCATACTGAAAAAGTGAACAGCCATACATAATGAGACCCAATGGAGATGATTCCTATAGACCGTTTACAAGTGACGTTATCGCGGCCATATTAGTGTAATAATGTTGGTGTCCTAGTCTATTGACTCAAGTCTTGCGCTGTCTCTCTGAGCCCACCTGTTTAGTTTGTCAACAGACTTCTAGCCGTCTATTGTCACCTCGAGTCAACAACCCACTTGTGATATTTACCTGTTTAAATGGTTCCCAGCTGGATCTGTAATCAGTGGGATCAGGTGGGTTCTGTAATGACTCAAGAGCTCCTTGAATGGCAGTACTGTACGTCGTCTGGAACCACTGCTCGTGTGGTGTGGCGGTTTCTTGACATGTTATTTTGTGCAACTGTTCTATTGCAAATACGACCTATTCAAGTGGGAGAATTAGAATGAGCCCAGTATAATCAAACCTTGTTAAAGAGGCTACCCCATGAGTAAGTCAATTCTGAGCTAAAGGTATTAGTACCTATACTCAAAACATACGTCTGTAGAGTTATGAAGAAGATCAAACAAATTTGATCAGGGATCAATAACCAAGATAATTTTTAGGTGATTTTTGCAGGCACAGCACTAAAACTTGAAAAGGCTGGACAAACTTTTTCAAGTTTCAATCCATGTCCATCCTTGCCATCCTTTGTAACAGACGACAGGAAACAGTTTCAGCGCTTAAATATAGTCTTAAATGACAAATTGAACCATAATTTTTGGAAATCAATTGATGTGAAGGCAAGCGTGAGCTTTTTAAAAAGGAGTGTTTGGAATATATTCCACTTGATCCAGATTTGAAATAGCAGGTCAATCAAATGGATATGGACAGTGTGGGCTAAAAGGCCAAAAAACGTATCATGATCCCCGTTTCTGAGGAACTGCCCACATACCCCTCCCCTCAGCCAACATTAACACTTACTTCTCACTTAGGGCAAAATGTTGGCTTAGGGGAGGGGTAGGTGGGCAGTTTCCCAGAAACGCATAATGATCTAAAGGGTTAATATGAGACATCTCAGGAACTCACACATTTTCACTAGTCTCATGATTCTTTTCTTCAACACTTACTGGTTTCATAATAGCAATATGCTTCTCTCTGATCAGCGTAGCCTTTTGCTGACTTGTCAAATTCTGGTTACTGTTGACTCGATTTATCTCTTCCTCCAGTTGCTGTTGTCTTCGTGTAACATCATGGTGAGTTTGCATGAGTGAGCCATGCCACAACTCTTCCCACAACAGAGTGATCCTCCGTAATTCCATGATAAATCCCTGCAGTTCAGAGATCAGCTGAGGGTTGTGTGTTCTGATAGACTCCACTATAGTCTGGTAACAGCTGGTTAGGGCATCGCTTTCTGTTTTGCTGGGAGTGTCACATGATTGACTGCACTGACTTTGACTGCTTTCTGACGAGTCAGTGGGGTTGGACACGAGAAGTGGCAGAATACCTGTAGAAAACACTAAAGATCACAATTCGCCCCATGTAAGGGGATCCAGATTCCAGAATCCGGGAAGTTTTTTGCTCGTGGAGTCTGGAATCCTGGGTTTTAGAATCCGGAATACTGCTCAAGGAATCCGGAACCCACTAACGATTGGAATCCGGAATCCAAGTTCCACTTACCAAAAATCAGGAATCCAATGCTTGGAATCCTGAACCAACAGCATGGAATCCATAATCTAAGACTGGCTTGGATTCCCTTATATGGGACAAGTCAAATTTCCGTGTTACTGAATAATTCCTGATTCACGGACCCAAAATTTACAATCAACCCTCCAGAGTAAATGGGGTTTGTCCTTGTTCTTGTTGCTTTAAATTGTTCTTAAAGTGTCCATGACGAGTGTGGAAGCACACAAACACAGTTCACAACATAAAATACACTCAGCTGTTGTTTCTCACTGACTGAGAGTTCTCCCTTTAGGCTAGCTTCACTAAACGTAAAAATTAAGCTATTACCGTATTCCTTGAACGAACGCTGTCATGGAATAAGTGCCGCATCCCAACGCAAAAACGCGCTACTTAAAGATATTTATGTGGTTAATGCTGAGATGCTAACAACGTTGAAATTACTATTACTTTTAATGTAATTTATTTGAAATTGGAAAGGGGCAAAGTTATTAAAACTAAGTTTTATTACGTCCTTGATGCACCGAGTGCTGCACCAAATAGTAAAAACGCAACAGCACTCTGCAACGTAATTATGGTAGTTATGTAAAAAATGAGAAGCAATGAAGGCATCCTTCAAGTTTTGAGATATTAACTAAATTTAACATGATAAGCCTGTCCCAGGTGTCAGATTGTAGGGACGGAACACCTTACTTTTTCCCTGCTTCTTAACTTTGCATTGCACTTCACCATCTGAAATCCTTGAACATAATATAACATGATGTGTGCTAATGGCAGTTCTCCCTACCTTCGCCCTCTTTGCCTTTATTGAGAAGGTATTTTGGAAGAGATGTGGAACAGCCAACAACTGCAGGGTAAACAATCAAATGTGGAGCATCTTGTCCAACACGACACAGTAACTCGGAAACGCTCTGTCGCACGTAGCTTTCTGGGTGGTTCAGTCGTGAAAACAGCTGAGGGGTGATGTCTGTCAGGAACCAAGACAGTTCGAAAAATGTGTATTAAATTTTAAGAAATAGAACGTCTGAAGTAATATACAAATTCGAGTAAAGAGCCCAACAATCTGACACAATATTACACCAAAGTGTCTAGCCTGTGTACAGACCCCCCCTCCACTCAGGAAAAAACGTACAGACCCCCCTTTCCTCATTCAAAAGTCGTTTTTTCCTGAGTGGGGAGAGGGGGTCTGTACACACAGGCTAGACACATGAGGGAAGGGGGGTCGGTACACAAGCTACAAAATGCCTAGTAACATAAACTGCCTCTCATAGTCCCCCAAGTTCTTGTAAACAAAAAAACACACCCGATAATAAGCCCCCCTTATAAACCCCCCTCTCGCTTGTATTGAAATGAATTGGATTTACTTATCAGCAATGCCATAGCTCGTTTCAAAGAGCTTTTTCTAGTCCGGTTATAATCCCCCTCGGATGTAAGTCCTTCTGCCTATAAGCAGGCCCATGGATTAAAAGCGGCAGTTTATGGTAGGCGTTCATCAGTGAGTCCGTGACTACATATGCCTACCGTTAACGGCAAGACTGTGTGTTAAAATAAAATTTTAATGAGTTTTTAATGAGTAACTGAAGCAGCTCAAATTTAAATAATAAAACACCGACATTACCTTCCACAGCACAAATCTCAAAAAAACTAGAAAGTGTACAATTTTAGCAACACATAAAATAATCAGAGATTATTTCACACCTTTCTAAGGTAAGAAGTAGGTGTTCAATAACAGCAGTGAAACTGAATAAATGAAAAGATTGTTTCTACCTTTCCAGGGCCTTGTAGGAGTGTTAACTAGACCTTTCTCCAGCTCAATGCGCAGTTCACCAGCATGTTTGACAACAAGACGAAGCAATCTCAAGGTCGCTGTCACATTACTATCATCATCACTTCTCTTAGAACAGGTTTTGTTCACAATTTCATCCTTTCCGGCACCAGATGATTTATCACAATTCTAAGAAAATTCAAAAATCAATTGGCAAGGTCAATTCAAAAAAATTTTTTTTTTTACGGGAAGTTGCAAGACAAAATTCAATCAAAGCAGTCGAACATCAGGAAAATTATGCAACAGTTTCCTAATGTTACCATTATAAAATTTCATGTAAAGCTCTTTTTTGCAACAGTCATTTCCTGCCTAGGTTCTTGAAATTTCTTTTGAACGTATTCAGAAGTGGTGTCTTAACACAAAATTGACAAAAACAGTTCACCAACAGATAACATGTAGAATCTACACAACTCGGAGCAAATTAGAATCTACATACCTCAGTCCCCATTCTGAGATACATGAAGTAGGCCTTAGCAGCAAAGTGGTAGTGTTTAAAAAGTCTGTCTCGAACACCTCTCCACACAGATAGCAGATTATCCATTAGCTGAGGTTGGGTATCCTGTAATCCCGGGCAGACTGTTAAAAGTTGCTTTCTAGTGTTTTCTACTCCATCGTCATAAAGCTGTGGAGAAAAAGTAAATAAGTTAAACTGATTGTTAATTGCGGGAGACAAGAGAAGCCCACAATCCTAATCTCCATGTTGCTATCATGCATATGAAACCAGCTTTGTTTTAGTCTGCTACACGGCCGTTTTTAGTGTCGTCATGCAATGCTCCTCACCTCTAGTGGGGAGGAGCGTAGGAGACTAGCTTCGTTTGGACTTCCACTAAAAATAATAGGGGTGCATGAAATGGAATCTGATCATGCATGTTTGCATCCTCTATCACTCACAATCTGATCATAAGTGTTTTGACCATCTGTAACATGAAACTTATGCAAAGCACAGCATTGGAGTAAAAGCAATCTGACCTTTGACAGATGTCGCCCGCATTACTAATTACCATGAATTTAAAAGGAGATGAAAAAGTAATCAGGTGGAATACTGATACAGAATAACTTAACTACCCAAGCTCAATGAGCAAGGCACAGCACGTCACACAAGTTATTTACTGGGTATGTGATGGAGTAAGGAATAGACTGAAGACAATGAAAAGCAGACAGATTACCTGGTCCTCTTCTCCAATATCCTCTTCCTGGTTGAAATATGCAGTGACATGCACCTGACCCAGTACTAGCAAAACTGACTCCACCTCAGCAGGGCGCACAGTCTGGAGGACATGAGAAGAAGAAATATTTTGTGTGTAAATGTACTGATGAAATAATACTGGCAACAGGGTATTTGTAGAATTCCTGCCAATGTGAGAGTAGCAGACGAGTACAAGGAGTGTCATTAACAGTGCTGAGGGCCTTGGGCTCCTAACATTCCTTTGGGTGGCTATAACAAGTTACTTTAAGCATAGAACTCTACTGGTGGGCACTTAACCAAGGATTTCAAACGACCAAGACTCTGGGATCCTTGTGACACTTTGCAGAGCACAGCCTTGTAACTTAGTGTAAGTTGAATGTACGGTACTTCATTTACAAGTGACGCAGTTGTCTATCTGACTACAACGACTAAACAAACCAATAACTACACCTGCTACAATCTTGGACAAAAGAAACGGAAAATTTAGACCCCCCTACCCCTAAATCAAACATCGGAGGAAAATGGCGTATTTTGGCTTTTAGGTCACTTCTTCCTTGATTGTGTAGTGGACAGTTCATGCTGTTATATATGAAGTAGATAATTTAAAAACCAGTCTGAACCGCTCCGGGATTAACACGTGCATAGCTTCTGTACCAGAATAGATTAGTCTGTCTTGTAGTGATTAAAGAGTTGTGTTCTCAGTTCTACTCGTATCAAATCCTTCTACAATTTCCAGAGGGGGAGGAATCGCTGTTCCATTTTATTAAGGAACAAAGATTTTGGGACACTACAAGTACTTGAACAAAGTGACTAAGCTGACTATACTGGTTACACCAACCAACATCACCCTCCTTGCTGCCTCGTTCCTTCCAGTGGTTAGGTTCTGTTAAGCACACCTGACTACCCTGCCTACTATCCTGATTACCCAGACTTGACTAACTTCAATTACTCAACCACTGTATTGACTACATTGACTTCATCAACCAACATGACTCCTTCTGGTTACCTGAGGAAGATTCTCATGCACTGTTTCTTTCTCCTTCGGTAGTAGGTCAACATTTCCCATTGAGCTAAAAGCAAAAAATCATTCAGCAGAAAAGATGTAAGATCAGTGGTGATTTAAGGATGATGCTGTGTTCATTACTTCACAAGAATGAGTTTTGTCAGAGACTCGGGTTTAGTCTTTATCCAATGAAGGTGACACACACAGGCAGCGTGGCCGAGCAGTTAGAGCGCCGGACTTGCAATTTAGAGGTCCCGAGTTCAAGTCCCATTCTAACCACTCGTTGGATTTGTTCACGGTAGTCCCGAGTTCAAATCCTCGGCTACGCCTGGAAATAGCCAGCTGGTTTGCCCCCGGCCAGTTGGGATTCTTAACCCTGTTAAGTTCAATTTGAATTGTTTGTTTCAGGCATTTGCTCGGCCCCACTAGCATAAGTGCTATAGACACTGTGGAGGGTAAATAATGGAATTATTTATTTTATTTATTACACTAAAAGCAGGATTACATAATTATAACAATTTATCGTTTCCACATACCTGGCTTGTTCAACAGTCTTTCTTCCCCATCTATAACACCATCCTGCTAAATTAAACCATGCCTTGCCCAGATCTGGTGCCTGCATAGTGGCTAAGTGTAGAAGCTGTCCACAAACTGACTCAGCATCAGATATGCCACAAGCCACACTGGGGACAGCGTTACAATTCAAAGAACTTTCTGGTGCCTCATCCTGTGTAGGAATGAGGGTGCTATGACCTAGACTGACATAACTGGCTTCCAGTTCGCACAGTGAATTCATTTTCATGGCCACAGAAAGGCCATTTCCATTTATCTTTGTGACTGCAGTGAGCAATTTGCGGTCATTAAGCAACCACTTGGCAAGTGTGAGTAATGACCTCGAGTTCAGCTCACCAACATTTGAGTCAATGTCACCTAAGTTTGAGTACTGAGAAATGCTATCCGACAGGAAAAAGACAGCCTCTGAGTTTTGACCTAAAGCAAACGCTAACTTTGCACACTCCCTCTGTATTTGCATAACGTCAACTGGTTTTGCTGAGGCCATAGATGCATCATTTAAGCTCTCCATCAATGGCTCCAAAATTGATTTCTTGCTGCAGTTCATATCTTGAGAAATTTTCACAGGATTTCCCAGCAAAGATATCTGTTTCACTAAAAGCCTTTGGGCAAGACTAAAATTATGGTGCTTCCTTGCTAGCTGTGCTGTAGCCAGCTGCAGTGAAATCAGTTCACTTTTCAGATTATTTTGTTGTTTTCCCACAGAGGATGCCACGTAGTTAAGGTTTCTACAAAACCTCAGTGCTTTGATCATGGCTCCACAGTCATGTTGAGTGTGCTCTACAGTAAAAGTTCCATCTCCTTGCAGAAATGATAGGAAACCAACCTCCTGAGGGGAAGTGAAAGCATCATGTTAACAAAATGCTGATAAGTTACAACTCATTACCACAGTAACAAGGGCCAACTATTTATTACTTACAAAAATTTCACTGAGATAAAAGGAATTCTTTAGAACATTATAAATCTATAGAATGTATGACTGGTTAACGATCAGAAAACATCTCGTTCAGAAGATGCACAAGTTACCAGAACCATTTCAGAAAATTAAAAGACAATATAATGACCACTGCAGACATCATCAATAACTAACTGTCTTTGCTTTGCTGCAGAAACAAAACTGCTCACAACTGGTGCTTTGATAAGTTGCATTCATGCCGAAATATGTCTTGTCCAAACTTGAGTCCGGTTATAATCATTCGTAAAATTAATTATCATCATCAAGCAGATACCTGAGTATCCATGATTTTTTCCAAAGTAGCCGCAAACTGCAACTGAGATATGTGAGATGCTGGTATGTCTAAAGGCCACCCTAAAGTCCCAACTCGAAGCACACCCTCACTCAGCGATGTTCCATGATGAACACACTCCTTTATGGCTTGACTGTTCGGAAAAAAATCTGACAGTCATCTTATGGCACAGTCATTTTAATACAAGCCTGAAACACACAAACATAGCACCACTCCTCCAGCTCATGAAGGTGTGCTGAACAGCTGGCTTGCACTGATAGCAGCTGCCAGTGGGCCTTCTATGCTGAGTTCACAGATTTACAGTAAACATGTAATGTAAAGAGGACAAGTTGTTTTCCTATAATCCGCAACACATTCACAGCTCACTTTACAAAAGTAGGTGGTTTCTACACTGTATGATGCACCATGTATATATACTATCACAGTCAGAGTAAACATGTTCAGTTAAGGATGTAGGGAACTGTCTTGTGTCAATGCCTTTTTTATAGTCAAAAACATTTCATTCAAGATAATACTAAACATGCTTTCCCCTAATGGATAGATGTTACTCAGAAACTCTTTTAACTGTTGCTTCTTTTGACAGTTTTAATCAAGAACTTAGTGTATGGCCTTGCTCTCCATAAGCCTCTCTGTAACTTCGACTGGTAATTCTCCACCATCTTTCCTAATCCCCCTAGCTGACACATCGCCAACATTGCTGTCTTTTGGCAAACTGTTCTTCACTTTTTCCCAATGGATAGAGTTCCTGCCCATTCTTTTGCGATATCATAGGTTTGAATCCTGTTGGGAAGTGTTTTCTTTGTCCCATGCTCGTGACAAGCTGATTACCACATCTTCACCCTTTAAGTCCCAATAGTGACCAACAGCAATTTTCTCCTAATGATATCCTTACATTGTTATGAGATGAGATTATGAGAATTAACAAAATGATCACCTAAGATAAAATACTTTGATCTTTTATCAAATTCTCTTAACTAATTCTTAAAGGAGATGTATAGAGATCAGTTTGGAGAATTTGCATGTGGATATTGGGGCTTAAAGGGTTAAACAGGTTTTCTAAAGTTAGGCATTATTAACAACTGTAAACTGTAACCCTCACTTACATGATTTTCTGATCTTTTGTGTTATTGTCTTTTGACTTAGCTTTTGGAGACCCAGAAGTGAAGAACAATGTCTCTGCTTGAATCAACGACAGCTCAGCTGTTTGCTCAATCTTTTCTGGAGTCCAGACTGGAGTGAAAGTCATGTCAGGATGATTTAACTTAACCGACCAAGCAGATTTGGTCAGATTCTCAGTCAAAGAGTTCAGCGCTGCTCCTGGAATCAGCTTAAGATGGTTGCGGACTGAAGGAAAGTCAGATTCCTCAAACTTGCTCAGTGCCCTAAGAAAAGAATAATACCAGAAGCTTAAGTGAAGAAAACATGTCAAAATTACCTTATGATTTACTTTATAGAGGTTGATAAAAAGAGGTCTAAGTTGGTTGGATAGGGCTTTTCTGTGTCCTTATACACATGACAACTTCCTTTTTCATTGTCTATCTCCTTACTAGTGATTGTATTAACACAGACACAGGAAGAAAACATAAGGCCTCCTTAAACACTGACAGTTGTGGTTTCATGGACACAGATTAACAAGTTACAAACAAAAGAATAAGCAAGAATCTGTGCTGTGGTTCAATTTTATCCTTGGTTTAATTTTTATTTTATGTTTTGTTTCAAACTCGTTATCATACATTAACAAACCCCAAAGCAAAAGAAAATAAAAATTGAACAACAACATCTATTACTGAACAGTGATGACTTACTTGACATAGTTCATATCAATGTTAGCCATAAGAGCATGCTGAATGTCAGGATCTGAACACTGCTTCCTGAGGCTACCAACATGTTTCTGCCACTCCGCCACCTCACTCCACGATGACAACTTCATGTAACAGTCTGTAACCTGAAACAGAGAAAAAAGCATGTCAGATAGGAAAGTAAAGTTCTCAACAATGAAAACAACAATTGCACCAGTCAAAGAAATATTGCAGATCATATCTTGAGAGTACTCTTGGGACTCTTTCACTGCTACGATTTTTCCGAACTGGCCGACCAGACTTCTTCTGTTGGGAATTTCACTTTCAATCAAAACTGTCCAGCCACATCAGTCAATTCCTACATAACATGCAAGGAATTGATGCTTTTTTTAAAGCGAAAACTATTTCATTTTCAAAATTACTGGTCCGGCTGGCCCATTCTAACTTTTGGAAAGCACAATAGGTTCTCTTGCAAAGCTGTCCCCCAGGATGTAGGAGGATTAGGAGGATTACAATCCCCATAAAGGATAGCATTGAAATAAAAGCGGTAAAGAGCTTGAAATGACTGAAAGTGATATTGTTCATTTCAGACTGTGAAAAAAAAAAGTTGATGAAGATTAAAAAATATCCACTATGTCAGAAGTAACCCACTGACTCCCAGGCACTGGTTGGCCATTCCCACCACTAGGTTACAGGAGATGCCTGGCACACAGCTGGGATCAGTGCAGTTAGCAAATAATGATAAGGGGTGAATGTCAAGCCTGGTCAGCTAATTTTTACTACTGAACTATACCTAGTCTGCGGCACAGACAGAACTTAACTTATGGTTAAGTCCACCAACAAAACAGCACCCAAATCCTTGTTCCACGACCCCACCCGTCTACTACACGCTAGGATTGGCCTGTTAAGAAAGCCATTATCAATTTGCTAATCACGTTGAAGGGAAATTCGTTGAGTCTGTTGGGGGCCAAGGAAAATGATATCCATGCTACTTTGCAGATGTTACTAACCAGGGTTAGACAGTGTCTGCAACGTAGGCTAAACTATACCTCATTAACAAGAAAGGTGGCAGCGGCAGAAGCAGATGTTGTTGTTTCACTTGACTTGTTTTCCTTATTTTGACTTCTCTCTGCTACAGCTTTCATTGTCTCTTCCAAAGATGACTTGTATTCAGTCACAGATGATTCATACCTAGAATAAACAAATATTATATTCCAGGAAGAAGAATGAATTTTGCCACTTAAATAATTTATTAATGATGTTTTAATGAACAAAATATTTTGACACAGAAAGCTTGGCCTATACTGCTATGTGCAGCTGAAAAGGAAACACTGTACAAAGAAAACTTTTACATAACATATACAAGGGAACATTCCTGTCCTTTAGAACTTAAAACTTACCAGCCCTTAGCTTTCATAACAGTACCATTCATCCAGGAGTATTTCTGACCAGAAACCTGTTCACACCAGGACATCAAACCTGCGACTGCATGGTAACTCTTCAGTTCACACAAGGCTTCAGCTGTTTGTTGAACAGCACTGTCAAACTCTTCACCCTGAAACCAAACACACTTATAGCTTACATCCCATGGTAGAGTTCTCTAACACAAAACAAGTTTGGATAGGATAAAAATCTGGGCTAGGTCCATGAAAGGCTAAATAGTCCTAATGTAGGAACAAAATTTGGTTCAGAAAAAACCTTGCTAAACTAAACCATCTTTAAAGCAACTGGACCCAGTTAGTTTTGAGTAAGTGTCTTCCTTAATTAATACAATAAAACAAAGTAAAAACAGGATTACAAATGTAAAAATTACAGCAAAAATTAATTGGGTAGCAAGGTATAGAGTTACATATCAAAAAAAAAAAAAACTAGAGGTTGCCAAGTTTATGTATATGTTGAAGGTCAAATCTGATTTCAGCCTAATTTTGATTCAACTAAAGTTGATTCTCAATTTCACAGAGGGGCCGATTAGCCCAGATTAAATCAAAAGTATCCTGGAAGTCCAATTTGACCAGTAACAAACATAACTTTTCCCAGGATATCAGGGGAGAAAACCCTTTCTCTTCCTTCACTGAGCAGATTTAGCAAAGAAAATGTGATGACAGTGACAACTGTATGTGTGAATCTAGATATTACTCATTGCTTTATGATAGATACTACTCATTGTTTTGTCTCTGCTAAATCTGCCAAATGACTTGCTTCAACCATAATGTGTTGTCCTTTAAAGCATAATCAAAGCTCAAAGAAAAAATTGAATAACTTACTTGGGTCTTCTCTGCTTTCTTCATTTCTAAAAGAGTTTGAAATCCATGCCAAACAGTTGTGGCAGGACAGCCACAAGCTAAGCCAATTCTCATCACTGGTTTATGCACTCTGGTGAGCCACTCAAGACATGTGCCTCGATTTGTGCGGAAAAATGCCCGAACAGCCTGTAAAACATAATAGTATCAAGTTAAGAAACTCCAAACACTGAGACATACAGGATATTTCCCTCTCTGCATGAAAAATATCCCTAGTACTAGCTCTCCCCTCCTTATCCAAGAAGACAGGAGGAATGTACAACCATTGAGATGTCATAACAAAGGCATTGAATTTTCTTCAGTTATATTAAGACCCTGAGTGTTGGTCCAGCCAGTGTTTGAACCCACCACCTCCTGCTTGGGCTAAACATGCCAGGGTAGGCATGGGGAAGGAGGTATCCATAGCAACTCTGCAAATAACTACCAGCCTACCAGCAGGAAGTGTAGGAAAAATATGTAGTTCACCCTGTCAGCAGTCAAGATTTTCTGGAATTTGTCAATATAAATAGTGCAATGACATCAGTACTAACACTGGACCCAATAGAAATTCTTAAGTTTCTGCTTAGGTGTTTTTTCATTTGCAACATGGTAAAACCTGTGACTTCTGGCTTTTGGATCAAAAATAAGCTATTTTTAAAGAGATGACGGTTCTTGTACCTTGGGTGGTGAAGGAAGACCAACTACACATCCTTCATAGCCATTGTACATCAGTTTTTCTAAGTTGTCTATAAACTGCAGCAGTAAAACACACTGGAGCTGCCTCATGTAAGGCTTAGACCCAGCAGCTAACAAAGAAAAATGTATATTAAAAGTTAGACCCCTTCCATTTAAAAAAACCAGTGACTTAAATCATAATTCAATTTGATAAATTAACATAAAACTACAGAGATTTTATCTCCTTGTAATTCCAAAAATAAGCACTCAAGGCTTAACTTTTTTGGGGACCCTTTTAGAGGACTTATAGGGACTTGAAAATAGCATGGTTTATATATTTTGGAATATTACAGATATGTATTGCCTATTACAGAAACAAATATTTTTCTTGCATCACAACAAGAATATTTCCCCAGGTTATTACAGTGCAACTACCGTAACTGGGGCCACTTAAACAAAGTTGACCAATCGGATTACAGAAAAATAACAATACATTCCGGGAAAGTTGGTTGTGGACCAATCAGCAGCTCGTAAAAAAACAACAACGATAAGGTGGCCTCAGTTATAGCAGTTGCACTGTAAATAACTTATTGGATTCTTGATCTCAAAGCTTAGAGAAAAAAAACACAAAAATGATCATCCATAAATGTAAACTTTATGTTTTTTATATCATGAACCTAGGCTCTGGGTACTGTCAGAATATGCCTAATGCTAAAACTAGGATTGACTAGCAGTAGAATTCTCAACTGAACTCGCGAACCTTTGTAAACTGTAAAATTAATTATGACAACATTCCAACTTACAAAAATCATCAGCTTCAGCTACGAAGCAAGAGTTACAGCTACGTTAACAACATCATCATCACCACAATAAGCATAATAACATTAAAGTGATGTTCGTCCTTTCTAAGGATACAAAGAAGTGACTTTATAATGTGTAACAGTTACAACAGCTCCATACTAGTTGTTCATTACCTGTTTCACATTCTTCTTCTTCCATAGGACTCGGTTCTTCATGTTTTGCGATTACCGGTTTTCTTTCTTCTTCTCCATTTGCATCATTTACAAACTTCTGCAGGGCACCTGAAGTAAAAAGGAAAAATATCTATTTTTAAGTTTACATTCAACAGATAAATCATTTTATTATATAAAACCAATGAAATACCAGGTGAGCTTTCACACGAAAACTTGGTGTCTTCACATGTGAAAATATCACCGTTGCTATGGCTACATAATAAATCGCGCCTTTCACACCAAAAAACTATTAAAGTGAAATGGTTTGGTAGTTCATTATTGGTGTTTATATAATAAATAGAATATTACATGGCCGCTTGGCGATACAAAATTTCTCTTCTCGTGTTTCCACACTCGAAGAGACATTTCGTATCTCTGCGCAGCCATGTAATATCCTCTGTATCTACACTCCAAATTTGGCAAGGTAAGTGAGTAGACTGAAGATGGGTATAGCACTACCTTCAATTGCTTGAAATGTTTCTTGCGCTCTTCCAAGAGGAGTACGCAGTCGTGACAAAAGACAAAACTGAGCAGCTTCCCATGTGGCCCAGAACCAAAGCAAAGATTCACATCTGTTAAACTGAAAAAAAAACAGAAAAACTATATCACATTTTTTGGACACTTTAAATGCTAATATCCACCATGTTCTTTCTCTGTGTGAAACTAATGAGGACATTCTCTCAAAAGCCAAAACATTACCGTCAGAGATGAATTATTATATTCTCAAAAGTTTATGTTTGATACAGGGATAGGGAGGCATTAGATGTCAGTTACTTTAATTAGGATTAGAATCAAAAAATAAATGAAAGAAAGCCAGTTTTAGGCTGTTTGAAGTAAGCCCTGACCGCAGTTTTTGAGCTTAAAGGGTTTCTACTGACAGTTCTTTAGTACTAGGTATGGGTCAGTTTGAATGAGTCTGAGCAAAGAAATGGAGTAACTTCTCTGTACAACTACACTTGCATACCTGAGTCATCTCTGTTTCTGTATATTTCTGAACTCTGTTACAGCTGTGAAACAGCCTTGTTAACCAGTCTACATTCAGGTCTTTGCTGCAAGGAAAAAAATAATTATAACCAAGTATACTTAGAAGAAGGTCATATTAGTTCTCCTTGACTTTCTAACATTCATCGTTTATCTTTTTTAACAGGAAAATCTTCTCGCAAAAAACTTTCTCTTCCAAATGACCAATTTTCAAGTAGGAATCTAAAGGGATATTTAATATTGTTGTCACTACTATAACACACATTTCACCAATAAACTGTGTTTGAAAGGTGCAAAGAAATGCAATAATGCAATATTTTCAGCAAGATGTGAGATCAAACAGTTACAACGAAACTACAGCAGCAACAAATCACTGAATAAACTCCAGTCACATGCTACCTTGGAAATACACCAGACAAAATAAATCCCATCACCATTTGGAAATCGTGAGAATGAAACGAGCCAGTCGGAGCCTTGATAACATGGCCTTTACGAGCCAGCCACACATCAGTGCAGCTGCTAATCAAGGGTTTCCCAACATGAACACCATTCCCTCGTCCTTGACTACTTCTGGATTCAAAGAGGCTCTGATGAAGGGAACTGCAGTGAAAGAAAGTCTCAATGTAATTTATGTAGAAGAACCTAGGTTTCAGACACAGAAATAAGGAGTTTAAGAAACATGGTTTTTGAGCGATGCACGTCAACCAAAAGTGGACTTTTTACAAACTTGGGTCGTGATTTTGAACAAGTAGTTTCCTAGCAGATCGTCTCTATCAGTAAAACACTTAGCAATACAAATTTGGTAGCATCAAGGCATATGAAAAGGGAAACGGACTCACTACTTACTTTGATTTAAACACTAAATGCAAAAATAATTAAGCACTACAGCACCATAAAAAAATTAGAGGTAGAAAACATCCAATTTTATGCTAAACACCTAAACTGAACATTGGTGCAAACCTTGTTAAAAGGTCTGTTGGCAGAGCTTTGATGAGCTGCTGATAGCTATCGCGGACATCCTTGTTCACATCCATCAAACGGATAGCACAATCCTCAAAAAATCTAGCAGTGACATGATAAAAAATATTATTTTCAACAACACAGCACAACTGAGGACCAGAAGTGAGTTTGGACAAAAATGAGAAACAGCATGATGATAATAACCTTGTAAAAAAACCTGGTTCAAGTTCTATCGTCACTAGCAAAATGTTTACTGTTTTTTGTTTTTAAAGCAATCTTATGCTATACAGTTTAGGAAGTAAAGTCTGGTGAATGTATTGACAGCACATAAACAGGAAAAAGAACAGAGGCACCTCATGAAATTTAGAATATTTGTGTTTGAAACATTTTATCCAAAATAAAGCATATTTTGACCTTGGTGAACTTTAAATAACAGCAATGCTCTCGGGGATCAAAAATACAAATAATGCACAGAATAGACAAAATGTATCATAATACATTAATATTTGGTCATGTTGAGTGCCCAAAATTTTTGAAATCAGAAGAGCAAATAAATAAATCAGAAAAAAATCTCACTTTCTGAGGCATTCCCGTGATAAGACTTTCAGATCCACCAAGATATTCAGACAAAGAGAAATCTCCAATGAAATGCTGGGATTGTGGTCAAAGGCTGTGGATAAAGCCAATTCAACACCTCATTATATGAAAATACCAGCTATTGAAATTTATGTGCATCAGTTCTCAATAAAAGGATGTAATCTAACAGTGAAGAAGTCACTGATACCATGATTAAATTAAGCATCACAAATTAATAGGGTATTAAATGAGGTTAAATAAATATTCAACACAGTTAACAACAAGGAGCGCGGGTGTGGTCAGCGGTCAGTCCTTTGGCTCAAGCGCGGTCAGCCTTGCTTGCATCACCTCCATGTGCTCAGTACAGTGTTTTCGTGGCGGCCATTCTCTTCGTTTACCCTTTGGATCATTCTTTTACCCCTATCCCCCCCGACTTAATTCTTCTACTGTTAAATCAGTGTGACAGGTGCCTGGTTCCATTTGCGTGGGGGCTCATGGCTGGAGGGTGTGGGTTTGCCAGCCATGGGGGTGTAACTCTGCCTAGGGGCTGGCTGTGCTAAAGGTGGAAGCCCCTGGACATCCCGGGCACCCACCTCCACTCAGCGATGCAGTTGTTAATGTGTCATGTCCAAGTTAACAACACATTGCTTATGGTCAAAACTCCTTTTCCAAACAAGATTTTTATTGAATCTGGGGAAGGGATGCTTACCTGAGGGTAAAATGCTCAGTGCTATGGAATCCATGTTTACATGTTTGGTCACTAATGTCAGGACACTACTACCCAGTGTTCTGTCTAAAACCTCCACCAGCCACACCAAACACAACTTTCTAAAATGAAGAAAGGAAGAAGAACAAAAATGAAGACTGCTAGGCTGCAAATAGAGTCAAACCTCTGTGTGAGACCACCTCTGATCTGGTAAGCAATCACCTCCCATAAGACACCACATATCCAAAAGACCAAAATGTTCAGGGAAACTTGCCCTATGGTTTCCACCTCTTGTAAATAACCATCTCCGGTAAGCAACCATAACCACTTTTCAGGGAGACAGTTAAATTATTTTCCATTGTTTTCAACCTCTTGTAAGCATCTGCTTTACACATGGTCTGATCTTTTAGTTCACTGTATGTACTTCACTACTCAGAACTACACCTTGGTAACTCAAAAATTGCATGCAATAATACTTCTCTTCCAAAATGTAGATGTGTAGGGAACTCTTCTTGAAAGGGACCCCATGTGGTTTGATTCTTGTAAGCAACCACCTCCTGTAAGCGACCACTATATCTTTGCATTTTGGGTGGTCGCTTATGGGAGGTTCAACTGTAAAATATTTTTTTAAAATACAATAGAGCGAATTTTTCACTTTTTGACTGGAAAAAGCAGAACTTAAGTCAGACATCACAATATTTCCTTTATAAAATCACATATATTAATTTTGTATTTTCAGAGAGGAAGTATGTAAGGAGGATATGATCTTTTTCATGTACTTACTGGGTTTTAATTTACAGCTTGGTGATGGGTTTTAATTTACAGCTTGAGCTACCATTCAGAATTTTGGAAAATTAATTTGAGGGGATATTGTTTACCTGGAATCTTGTGGCGTGCTAGAATTTCTTAATACTTCGGAAAGTAAGCTAAACATTGTGACAATGTCTCCATCGTCTGACACTCGTATTCCCTCTGATGGAGAATTAGGAAGAAAGTGGTTGTACCTGGAAAGAGATAACACAAGCTATGGCTTTGAACCAACAATATTACAACAGGAAAGCTGTTATTTTAGTGCTGGCTGGACTTAGTTGACCAAAAAAAGTGGAGTAATAAAACCTATGGAAATTCCTATAACAGCATAATTCACCACATACAGGGCTGTCAGTAAGGGCCCGGGCCTTGGGATTTCTTCTTGGTATGATGAGCATGGCCCATAGCTACTTTCATATGAAACCAACAGGAAAATAGAACTTAAAGTAGATCCTGGTTGTTCAATTTTCTGCATACAAATCACATCTATCTGGCAACTTGAAATCTTAGTGACAGCCCTGCTGCATAGCTTCCAAATAAAGCATCATTCAAATGGATACTAACAATAATGTTGCTACGGCAGTACTCCATTTGGGCAAGCACAGCATCACAATTTATCATTTTTGAAATGAAAGAAAAAATCCACTGTTTTACTATTGTTAAGTCCCAGGCTTAGACAGCAGTTTTGTTATTCCCACAGAATATTAGTTCCAGGATTCAATTTCTCAAACAAATGAAAACATTTACATGTACCTCTGACAATATGTGTATAGCGCATGAAGAATGGTGTACTGTACAGATGGGTGGCAGACAGCAATCCTCCACTGACACGCATTTAGACGCTGAGTTAGCAGTTGAAAAGGGCTGGGAGAGAGCTTCCACAACTGAAAAATTAAAAATGTTTTAATGTAATTTTTCTTAGCTTACCATCATGTCCAGGAGCAAAAATACATACTACAAGCATTCTTTGTCCACAATCAGAAGTTGAATTCATGTGGAAAGTTGCAAGATCGTTAATACATGTAGTAATAGCAAACTAAGCCTGAAATGTGGTTATTCAAATAAAAGCTACCAAGTGGATGTAGCACTTCAGAATCATACTGTTTGTGTTACCTCTAAAATAAAATCCATTACTTTTATATTTGGGTAATAATCACATTCACAGCCCAAACGAATAAAAACTAGTTTCAGCAGAAATGAAAATTCCTTTAAAATGCTCATGAACAAGGTCTCAATCTTACCCTCAAAATTGCTGATTTGGATGTGGCAATTTCTGACAGGGCACACAAGTCAAAGATCAGAATTGTTTCCAGCTCATGAACACTGCGGTATTGTACCAAGCTACTTGCACGAGTGTTATCAACGAGACTTGATGCCTCGTTTTTGTTCATGTTATCCTCAGGATCAATAGAAGTTTCCTTTCCATCATCACTGCCTGATGGAGGCTCTAATTTGCTGTCAGTCTCATCTTGGCCGTCCAACATTTTCTTCAGAATGGAAAAGCTCTCAGTAAGCTCTGTCACAGCGATGCTGCAAAAGGAAAGCAACGCAACCTTGAGGTTAGACTAACCTAAACCTCCTTTTAAGTGATCATGCACTAAACTGTCAATGGCTATGCTGTGGATTTCTTTTTATCCTTGGTTTTTGTTTGCTTGTAAGTTTTCAGTGTTTTTTTGGCATGCAGTATGCCACAGCAGTTATAGCACTGAATTTGCAAGCCCTGAGTTCAATCACCGCTCTGACCACAAGCTGGATTTGTTCTCAACAGACTTAAAATAAACTCCTTGGTCATGCTTATAAATACAGGTGAATAACTGGTTTGCCTCTCATCCGTTGAAATTTTCACTTGTTATGTTCCCTTTTAATTATCTGTTTCCATCCTTAATTATGGGCCACAGTGTAAACATCTAGGTCACCAGTAATAAACTGTGTTGCCCGTTACCCCTTTTATCCCTGTCAATAACTTCCCTCGGCAGTTGACCATTTTTTAGCCGTGTGCTCAGTGCCCTGACCTTTGAATAGGAGCGAGGCTGGCAGTGACCTTGTTTTTCATATGTAAATGATCATGTTCACAGGCTTATTAACATGAGAATACCACAATTTGCACATGAAAAGCAGGACAGTTTGTAACAAAACAAGGTCACCACCAACCTCACTTCTATACAAAGGGCACTGAGCACACAACTGTAAAAAAGGCCAGGGCACTAAACATACAACTGTAAAATGGCCTATTAAAAAACAACAACAACAAACAAAAACAAAACTAAATCAAAACTGAGACAGAGCCAACAGCAACAATAATCATGGTTACAGGCTGTTATGACAACACTATTTTTCGACTTTCAACTTAATCACTGCAATGCAAAAAGCGACATTTTTAAACATGAACATCTTTACTTACTTGTAAGCAGTCTCCAGAAGAGGGACATCATGAATGCCAAGAAAACCTTGATAAATCTTCATCACTGATGATAAAACCTACAAAGTTTAATAGCAAGATCAAAGGTCAGTTATAATATTTTTGCATAATTAACGTTGTCAGCACCTAGGCTTTATCTGAAGGCTGAGACAGAGATTGAGAAAAGGAACTGAGTCACAAGAACAACAATGCATTGCTGCCTGCACAAAAAAGTCATGTTTCACATGTACTTACTGCTTGGTCAGAAGAAAAGCGCAATTTCATCACAGGGCAACCAGGTTCCAAGAGCTGTTGAATGAAAGCCGCAGGAATAGCTGTGTTCACATGAGCTATTACCTGCAATGATATTTACATGTGATTAGCTAACAGAAAACTGAGTAATAAAATAAAATAATAAAGAAATTTGTAACTCTTGACTCTACTCCAATTCTTTTGTTCCCTTGCTGCCTTTTTACCCATTCACACCTGAACCACCCATACCAACTTGGATCCACATCCCTTGTATCACTGGTGAGATAATCAATTTTAACTGTCAAAGACAACTTTGACACCTTACTTGTGCAGAAAAAAGAGATCCTTCAAAACCTGACTGAGCACAACTCAGTCAAACAGGCCAGAGGAAAATGCCAAAAAAAACAACATCTTATTAAGTTGACAAAAAAAATTCCAGTGAAACTCTTGTACTACATGTACAGTTAGATATTTGCAAAAACAGGAATTGTGTACCTTTTCTATGAGCTGAAGAGCAGACATGATGTGAGGATAGGTTACACAAGAGGCACTCTGGAGTTGCTGAATCACAAAAGCTGCAGTTATTTCACAGCAGCAAGAAAAGTAAGGCTGAAGCCATGAACACATGGACGCTAAACACTCGTTGGCTGAAATAGGTGCAAGAACATTACATCATAATCATTACTAACGAATTAATCTGGCCTGAATTTAATACTGAAACAAGAACAAAATTTACATATACAACCTTAACAACAGTACATTGTACCTGATACAAACAGCTTTTCATAGTAGTAGGAGTAGCCAGACATGTTAATACACTGAATAATTCTTTGAATCAACTGAAAAGCACAAAAATCTAGTTGTCAAAGAAGGTCTAAACCATTGTGATCCACATTAACAAACTATTTAAACATTACTGAGGCAGGTTGCAAAACAAAAACTTTGTCGTGGAAAGCCTACAGCCTTTTGATTACAGCTATAAACATTTTTGTGGAGACACCAATAATTATCTATTCTTATTAACACTCATACAGAAGCATGCATGGGCCTGATTACCGTTGAAAATGACTTGTGTTTACTTTACACTTTAGGAGAAGACTAATACAAACATGTAGAAATCATTTTAAGTTTACTGAAGAACATGACAGAAATATTTAAGAATTTTTTATTCTACCTCAGTCAAGTAAGATGGTGTAATGGAAGGACTTCTGTTTGGAGAAAAGCTTGGTCCAATACCGTTAACAACTGTAGTAAACACTCTGTGGAAAAAATGAAAATCTAAGCCTAAAAAAATTAAAAAATGCAAGGCACTTAATAGTTAATGATAGCACAACCAGGGTGCAAAGAAAGTCTGTTTTACAGCCTGCCATTCGGGCAAGCTGTAGATAGCATGTACTAGCCCACAAGTCATTTCAACTAGCCCCAAAACCCTTTTTGATTAGCAGGATTGATTACAATCCTTCTGTAATTTGAATTTCCCCAAAAAACAGCACTTGCCCGTCGGACAAGTTAAGAACAAAAAACACTAGCCCGATAGCAAAATCCACTAGCCCTGGGCTGTCGTACACGACTTTCTTTGCACGCTGACAACCAGAGTCTCAGGAGAACTTACAAACAGCACAGCAATACTTTTTCACCTTCTTGAATCTTTCAGTTTCAGTTTTTAGCTCCAAGTTTGAAAATGTACTACAAACATAATAGTTTGCCTCACATGGCCACTAATTCCAATGCTAAAATTATTCTTGTCAAGACTTTACGAAAGTGTTCGTAGTATGGCAAGAGTATCAACAATGACAACTACACACCACCAGACCATCATTAACCATACCTAACTAAAGCTGTCAATCTTGGAAGAGACACGTAAGGTAATGGAATTTCATCTGAACTCACAACTTGGTTAGACAACATGCCTAATTCCTGAAATTACAAGTATACATTTTAGTCAACCCTTTAAGCCCCAATATCCAAATACAAATTCTCCAGATTGATCTCCATACATTTCCTTAAAGAATTGGTTAAGAGAATTTGTTTGTTTATCAAAGCTTTTCACATCAGGTGATCATTTTATTGATTCTCACCACTTTTCCTCTAGATTTTGTATTGACATAGTTAGAAGAAATTTGACTTTAGTCACCCTTGGGACTTAAAATTAAAGGGTCAACGAGGCCTGGTGTAAGGAGTCTCTCTGTAAAGTGTACACACAACAAAAGTTATTTCAGACCCTTCATCTGGGTGCTGTTCTGGTTCAAACCAAATCAATGCACAGTGCCTCATATGAAGGAAATATGCAGTAAAACCCTGTGTATAAGAACCTGGATTTTTTAATTTAGCCTTAACAGGTTCTTATATAAATGGTACTTAAAGCAAATTCAGACTACCAAGGTTCTTAAAATAGGTTCTTATATTTTCATAAGAATTTCATTTCAGTATATTATAAATATCATCTTATAATACAATATAAATCATTTATACCATAATGCCTAAAGGCAGTACAGTGCAGGTATGTCCTTAACAAAACATAACACACAAGCTCACAGTCAGTTCCCTGAAATGCCATTTCAAAGTTGATACACTTTTACAGCAACTTCACCGATAAGAACCTAACTTAAAATTTTAGACTTAATAGGTTCTTATGTGTAGGTGGCTTAAAATGAAAATTTTAGCCTAACAGGTTCTTAAAACCCAGGTTCTTATAAGCAGGATTTTACTGTAACTTAAACAAATGACAGGACAGCTAATAAAATTATCTGGACATTCATTTCTGATGTAGTTTACTAACTAAAGAGAAATAGTAATAATGCATGAATGTAAGTTTTTGTTCCAAATTCCTAAATATCTAAATTTGTGAAAAAAAATGTTTAAACATAACCAAATACTCTTTTGCCAACCTTACCTCAGCATAAGCTTCCATATCTTCTAAAAACTGACTCAGGAGTGTAAGAGAGAAGGCAATGTCTGAGGCCCAGTAGTCATGCAACTTTACCAGGCATTCTGTAAAAGTATGAAAAACCCTGCAGTGCTCGACTTTCGGAAAAAATCTTGGGGCCAACAGGCCCCCATGTTTTCATTTTTGGTCGCCAGAACAAGTATTCTGGTCGCCAAAAATTATATATTATAAGGAATTCAAGCTTAAGGTTCAGGAAATGGAATACACATTAAGAAAAACAAACTTAAGGAATCTTAAAAAAACTTATTTGGGATATTAAAGAACAAAATCTGCAAAATTTGTTTTGCGTCCCATGTATTTGCACGTTCAGAAATGAACATCGGTGAAACTTCATCTATTTCGCGGTTGCCTAACACGTGATCGAAAGTCTCCAGAAAGAGGAAACGTCACTAATGTTTTCGGGCAATGAAGTTGATTTCGCGAGAAGTCTGTTAGACAAACAGCATGAGTTCAACGGCACTTCATTAGAAGTCAATAAAATACTTCAGAGCTTTTATTTGGGTCGCCACGCTCAACAGAAATTTGCGTAAAGTTGTTTACAAGAATTGCGAAGTTCGAGTAAGCGCTGTTCGTTCTCGATTAGCTTCGATTAGCTTTAGCTTTTATCAGACTAATCTGCTATCGAGTCCGCAATCGAGATACATGTTGGGCAAAAAGAAATTGTTTTAAATATCGATGCGCTAAAAGTCATTCCCGGAGAAACAGGGGACGATCTGTTGAGAATTGCGATCGATTTGCCCGAAAGTCGATAAGTCTTTCGTCGAATTCATTCATTTCACAATCCTCTTTCAAGTAAACGTAGATTAGAGTGTTGAAAGAAATCGTTAAAGCGTTTAGACAAATCGTTAAAATGTTTAGAAAAACCGTTAGAACGTTTGGGCAAAACGTTAGAGCGTTAGCAAAACCGTTAGCTATCCGTTAGTTTTGTAAAGGATAACAGATTATCATTAGTGTACGTTTACCCAAAGAAGAAAGTCACCTATCTTGGTGGCCAGGTTGGCGACTAGCGGTGAAAATTTAGTCGCCACTGAGTAAAAGCTGGTCGCATTGGCGACCCCACAGGTCGCAACGTCGAGCCCTGCCCTGCCTGTAGCTCATTATTAAGTACATTGTATAATTTGCATTAGAAATCACACCATAGTTTTGTTACATGTGCACCATCACTAACATAAAACATAAGACAGTCAGCTCCTTTGGCGTGTAGGTAGAATCATTGTAATCATCACTCAGATTCCACCACTCTAGTTGTAGCCTACATAGCTAGCACCTTTGCTGGAGTGATATGAGTAAAATTTGCCACCAAAGCAGCAAAGCCACATAAAGAATAAATTTTCACTTTTGCCAAAACCACAAATGCAAAATTTTTTCATTATTACACACTGTTGTCACTGTCCACTACAAACAAAAAAAGCGTTGTCTGTCAAAGGGAGAGACAGAAATAACTGGCTTAAACAACAAACCTGAAGTGTATAGAGTAAGGGATGCTGGCTGAGAGGTGTCAATGTGCCACCCGACAAGAATGTCAACGGTATCCTAATAAGAATAAAAACACAACATGAATAACAGTACATCTACTTACCCCTTTCACTCCCAATACTCACTGAAGAAACAAAATCACAAAAAGTACAGGTATTTTTCCTCAAATTCTGCTAAAGTTAGGCCAATGAAGTTTCATTTAAATGGAAAGACCATAGGAGTTTGCATTTGCACACATACGCCAAAGTTAGAGTCAATCTTGCCACAAGGTGGTCTACTACATATAGGCTTTACGACATTGAATACTTGTAGTCAGGCAGAGTCCCAACCCTTTCATCAGAATACCACAAGAGCATCAACAAGTACAGTTTGTCATAGGTGAGTCTAAATAGCTGCATAATTGAGAATTCTAACGATTCCAATTAACAATCACTCCCCCCCCCCCCCTTCCTGTTCAAGCTTGTCAAGTCACCTGGCACATTCGAGTCTGGGACCACAACAGGCTTGAACAATCATTCTTAACAGAGCTGTCATTAAGGGCCGTAACCTGTAACACCTGTTACGGCTGAACTCACTCGATGTTACAAGTGATCAAAGTAGAAAGCTAAAGGAGGCACTACAAGTTTTTGTGAGATTTTACGGGTGAATCTTCTTTTGTTACGGCTGCTGAAAAACTTAATGACAGCCCTGCTTAACAATTGCTTGCAAATAGGTCATGCTAGACACGTTGATTTCATTGCTGACATTGACATTGGTCAAGAAGCTCCCATGTGTTGATGCCTTTGTCACAGATACCATCCTATCACAGCAAGGATTAGTCAGACCACTACAGCTGAACTTAATTGAGGAACTTACCCTAAAATGTCCAGCAAATGCATGTGGGTAATCCAAAGCAATTGGCATCATCACATTTAAGGCTGCACGTAGCAAGTCTGTCAAGCAACAACAAATTGTCAGCTGTATAGAGGAAAGAGAATATCATTTCTTTTTTGTCTAGTCCAAACTTACAACAAAGTGAATCATTCCTGTTTTGCAGATTTTAGTTCAGTTTTAACTTGTACAATTTTAATAGTTATCATCACCATCACTAATAAGTGACTTCATGACAGGCAGTTGAAAACTTCCTCCTGCTCTTCTCTTCTAACCCAGAGCACGTTTGACCTTTTTTTTTCAGGTGAGAGTTGGCCTTAGCCATTGTCACTGGAGGTATTGCAGATAGCACTCTGTTGTAAGTCATGCATTCTGCAAGTCTGAAGTGCTCACTACTTTTAGATGGTAAAAATGACGTTCCCTTCAGGAATATCCACAGATTACAGTATATCTCTTACACATAACCAGAGTTCATGCCGAATAAGAGAGCTTTAGAATCAAGGAAGAGGACAGCTACCAGGACAACATTTAATTTTAAGTTTTCTCACCAATTCTCTAATATAGAGACCCTGGAAAGCTTCATTGTACTATTTTTTTTACCACCAAAGTTAGCACGCTTATTTGCATTGAAGGGGGTTAAGCCTTCTCCCGATTACTAAATGATAAAATTTCTAATATTTGATAACTTGTTTTTGCAACTACAACATCCTCGCTAAAACTCCTAGTGGACTGACAATGGCTACCACATTTTCCCACCAAAATAAGGTTGGTTTTCACGCATGCACTACTTAGTATTGAGAAAATCCTGTTCTCGTAGTTGCCCTCATCTTAGAATCTAAAGCTTTCTAATAGCTTTAGATAATAGCTTCAGATTTGATCACACTTTTTTTATGGTAAGCAGGATTATGACGCAAAATCATGAACTTTAGTGACTGATAAACATTGCTGTATACCTGAGGAATCTACATTTTCCAGCATGTTCTGCAAGCTGCTCATGACATTCTGAAAAAAAGAAACGGTCATAATAATGATAAGTTCAAGTGTCACTGAAAATAACCACATAGTTTCTTAGAATCAATAATAAGGCATGCTGAAGAGTATTTACACTTCTTTATATTAGTTTTTTACTAACCATCATGAAATCTCTAAAGTATTTATTTTTTGTATCCACTTGAATAGCCTGCATACGAGAAAAAAGCAGAAAATGTTTTATTACATCCAGAGTCCAAGATACCTCTATTAAACACACAAAACACGTAATCGAAAAGATTAACATTTACTGAAGTTGAAACAATACAAAATTGTCATGAACCTTTTAAATTTAAATTACTAATATAGTCGGAATAATTTGAATTCTTGTTACATCATTTCAGAAGCAAACAAAACAGTTACTTGTACATGAATATAAACAAATTTATAATTCACTCTCTATGCATGTTTGACTCATAACTGTTTTAAAACAGACAAGTAAATAAAATATTTACCTTTGACAGTGCTGACAACAGCAAGATCTTAACTTCGTCAGCTACAGAAGACTCAAGTTTGGTAAAAATCCATTGAAAAAACCTAAGAAGAACAAAAGGGGATGAGAAAAGGTGCTGTATCAAACATTTTGGCCCAGAAGGCCAAGAGCTAAGAACATGCATACACCTATTTGGGTCCCTCATGTAAGATATTATTGTGGGAAACCAGAGGAGCCCGCAATCCTAATCTCCAAGTTGCTATTATGCATGAGCACAATGTATGTACCCAGCATTTGATTGGACTTCCACTAAGAATGACTGGTGTGAATAGAATGTAATCTGATCACATGTACTGTTTGGACCTTCTATCATACACAATCTGATGTGCCTACTATTTGACCTTCTATCACATGAAACTTACACAAAGCACAGCATTGGAGCCAGTGCTTCTTGACTTTCAATTGATCCTGTACACACTCCCTAACCTTTGGTTAGATGAGGTTAAAAAGGTTGGTATGAAGAGCAGTCCCATTTTAGGGGCATTCTAGGCACTGTGTTTAAGACATGTAACACAGCCAAAATCAAACTGGCAAACCTTAACAAACAATTTACAAATAGGCCACTTGCAAAAAGAGGACACATGACCAATGCTTCCTTTAAACAATGAGTTCGAATCTTGCTGATGCCAAAAATTGATGGAGCGCATAAAAATGATCTTACACCCAAAATTTGAGAGCAAACGCATTTAAGGGAGATATTTCATGGCACTTGGATTTTCAACAGAGTAGTATGATTTGTACTGGCCACCATGTCGGAGGGCATACTCTTGCCCTCCAACATGGCGGCCAAAACTCCTCTTTGCTTGTATCTTGTTAAACTTTAGATAGTTACGCTCAGACATGCTGAAAACGTTACCACATCATCTTTTCAACAATTTCGTTGAAGTTTAAGTGCAAAATTTCTGTTCAGAAGGAAGTAACTCATAGTTTCAAAAATCACATTTTGGTCACGTGACCAGCTACAAACTTACTCATTTTAAAAAAATGGTACCAATTTGAAAAACTAAATCACTATTATTTTGCTTAAGATATGACCCACTAATCGTTTTTTGAAGGCAGAATCATATAACTTTCATTTTCATAAAAATGATGTCACATGACCTCTTAGTGCAAACAGCCTATTCCCAGAGAACACTCTTCTTACCAAGTGAACTCACTTTTACTGAATAGCCACTCTTTCCTGTTTAAAATACCATGAAATGTGGACAACCATCCAATGAAATGTTACTCACAATACTCAATTTTTTCTCCTTTCACAAAATGTACTTATGTGTAACTATAGAAGGGATAGAACACAACTAACTTGTATTGAGCACAATATACATGTACCTTCCTGCTTCACCGCCTAGAACTCCACCAATCACACCAACACAGGATGCAATTTTCTCTTTCAGCTCTGGCTGGCCCCTAAAAATATTGTGATGGTAAAACTTAAGTATCTGTATTTTTCTGTATCTGTATTTTTCTGCTGTGTGTTACACAGTGATGCAAAAGAAAAAAATAATGTGTCAAAGGAACATTCCCAAAACTTTTTATGGATACATGTATGTTACTTATTGTTTCCATGAAGTCTATTTTTGGCACAAACATACAATGCTTTAAAGAACCATGCAGTGAAAGAAAGTTTTTTTGCAACTACCTTTCAAACAGCACATCCTCCAAGGCTGTAAAAAGATTCTCAGCATGCTTGTCTATTACCTAGAGTTTGAAGATTTGTATAAAAAACACTAGTTATTAGTCACAATAATGTATTTTTATTGCTGTGATCTATGAAATGCAGGTTTCAAATTATGGGGTGTGCCTCCAAGAAAATATAATCAATGCAAGACAGAATCTATAAGTTGATATGAAGTCAACTAGCACTCTTGCTTGTCCAGGCATCCCTTCATTATTATCACCTTTGTCTCAAGTACACTTTACATTTTAATCCAAGGTTTTCAATAAGATTTTATTTAGGTGGCAAAAGCTTTGCAGTAGGTGGAGAAGGAAAAAAGTTGCAGCAAACGCCAACTTGTGAGCACCAAAGGTGCAAGTTTCTGGAAAAAATTTTGAAATCTGGGCCTCTTACAATGCATTTCCAGCATTCTGGAGCAAAAATCAGAGTGTTTGAACAGCACACAGACATTAAATTTTGGCTTTTTTATTCAGGAGGGGAGTTCACATGAAATACCCGGCAAATTTTGCCGGCCACCGGCTCTTATTGAAAACCCTGTACTCAATTTGGAAATTCAAGAAGATACTGAGTTCGGCAAGACGTAAATCAAAATAGATGCAGGAGACACAAAAAGAGTTGTACACCAATGGTTGATTAAGGTACAGCAAAGCTGTACTCTATCTAAGAAAAATTGAAGGGAGCCCACTGCTCTGAACCTGTGAAATCCAGGGTGCCTAGCACATGCCTTCTATGGAAAAAATAAGATTTACTTGCTACCAAGGAGCAAAAGTTGGGCTCGAGGGTCGACCAGGCACTACTTAAAGCCTTGTACAGGTACAGTGGTACACTGTATTGCATTTCATAATATGTATTACAAGAAGAAATAGGAGAGTTACAAGGGAAAATGACATCATCAAAACTGCATTATTTTGTTGACAGGCACATAAAAAAATCAGTGCAGCCCAATCCTCTTTCAGATGCAGGCAGGATATTTTATACCAGGGAGGAGCTGGTAAATCTAATGTAAGATAAAGTGCCACATAAACAAAATACAATGCATATCTGATATTCCGCTTTATAATAATAATAATATTGACTACCTGGTGATTATCAGCATTGTTAAGAAATTCTTCAAGCTGTTGAACAGCAGTTAAACGACGGTCTCTTTCAGAATCTTTGGTGATCCTCTTTACAAGATGTGATAAACGAGAATCATCGCCAAACATATTATTTCGATCTAAAAGGCAAAAAATGTATCTTACAAAAAATATTGTACCCTCCAGGTATTGAAGCCAGTCCAGTGCAGGTTTGCATGAACCCTGAGCATACATGTAATACTTAGTAAGTACAAAGATGGGTCAAATACAAAATACTACCATTTTGAATCTGAGGATTTACCATCAAGAAATTTAAGTGTATGGTTAGCAAAAATGGCATAAACTGTCACTTGCAAGCCCTGGGCTTACCGTCTTTTTTCGATTAAACACAGGGGCTTTGTTCCAGGGGGGGGGGGGGGGGGGGGTAATACTTGGAGTCAAAAAATTGCTTCAAAACCAAGCTATAGCAGTGCTGATCAATATACATTTTGCATTTACTGATTTTTAATGGGCACTTTGCACGAAATGGTCATATAGGACAAATTCACTTTGGTGACTGGAAGAGGAAACAGTGGGGCAAGAAAAACAAAGAGATAAAATCATTCAAAAAGCTTATATCCCTTCTTTTCAAGCTCCCCCTGCATTGGGTACCTTACAGCAAGGCGTTTTTGTACCATGTGGCTGCTTTGTGCGTCATAATAAATCAAATTCATTTCAACACATTTGAAGCAGCATTAGAGGCAGGCTTATATCCACGGGGGGCTAATATTCAGCAGTGTTCTTACCAAAATTTTCCACCCTAGGGTCCACAGGACCCATAGAGAAGCTAAAAGGGGGTCATGAGGGAGAAAATTAAAGCGGGTCACAATTTTTAGATACAGTTAACTCAATGTTTAACTCACAGGTCTGAGTTAGAGTAAATCCCTTGTACTTTCTTAGATAATAAATATCCAATTTTTACATACAGTTAACTGAACATTTTACTGCTCTGAGTTAGAGTAAAGGCACCATCTTGACAATTAAATTTTGGCTGATATTATAAGGAAATATATGTGTGTGTACGTGTATTTTATGTACCTTGGGACCTCTTAAACAAATTATTGTGCAGCATTTCCCGAAAAAGTGCAGCAATGCTGCAATGCCTCGGTCTGGTAAGAGCACTGAATCAGGTGCATTTTTTGTTTATGGGTGGATGGGCCTATAACTGGGAAGGGGCTCATATATTGGAGGGGCTTGTTCATAAAAGCGACGGTTTAAAGTGACTCAAAGTGACTCCTGATTTACCTCTAGATTCTCCTTTTTTGATTGTCCTGTGTTTTTTTGTGAATTATAGGAGAATTCAATCTGTAATCAGGAGTCACTTTGGATATTTTCCTTTGTAACCCTTCAGTCTGCCTGTTGTGCAGAAGTAAATATTCCTTGCCATCCAGCAATTACTGGTGTACTGAAGATTGGTGCATAATAGCTCATAACTGAATGTCTACAGTTTTTAAATTCCTGAATATGTTACTGTTATTGCTGAACATTACAATATAATAATATTCTGTTTTAATATGGGTAGCGAGTGAGCTACTGATTAGCCTGCTGGTATAGAGTTAACATGAAGTTGAACATTTTAATAAAATAATATGCTCATATGCATATGCCAATTGTAGAATAAAACACAAAAAAACATACAGAATTTTACGCAGTAGGAGGCAAATTATGCCATTAAGCCCAATTAAGTATAAACTAAGCTGCCTTGGCAAATGTAAACCCAGCAAATTAGCCGGAAGAAGAGAGGGGACATCATTTTGTTGCACATGTCGAGCGCTCTACCTCGATTATCTGCAATCTCTTTAAGAAAAAAATAACTTGGAAAATTGAAACAAAAATTAAAACGACTAAAAATATATATTTAAAAAAATACGCGTTTCTTTAAACAAACCAACGTCTGAATTGCGACTTTCAAATTTGGCCAACGGAACCAAAGAACAAACAAGGTTACAATAAGCTTGATTGTTTGAAGCTATAGCGTTTGTTCAGTTCAGCTGAATCACTGTTAATTGTTTTTCAGAACAATTATTAAGAGCAGAAAGTCAATTCTGTAACTATCGGTGTACAGTGACTTACCATTAGCCGAGCCTTTAGTAGCAAAATTATCACGGTTCAACTCTCTGGGAACATCTCGGCCGGTTTCTCCTCTACCGCGAGAAGGTTGTTTCTCACCATCCGTGCGCTGCTTTCCTTTATCCTTTTCAACGACGTTAGCTTTACTACCCTCTCTCTCAGGTACATCTCTCCTACTTTCGTCGTTTCTTCGTCTGCCTCGTTCTTCTTTCTTTTCAGGGCGACGTCTGGAGTTCCGCCCATTTCGCTGTTCGCGATCCCGATCTCTTTCTCTTTCACTTTGAGTACTTGTAGTGCTACTGACTGAGTCTGCAGAGTGGTCTCGGCCTCTGTTTCGCTGAGAACGATCTCTGCGTGTTTGCCTACCACGGCCCTGTGGTCTCCCACTCATTCCATTTCATTCTGCCATGAAAACTTCTCCACTAAAAAAAGAAATCCACGCTCAAAGAGATTCATATAGCGCCTGGCGCCATCTTGAATACCGAAAGAATGCCTCGCTTTCACGCATTTTTCAGCTGATTGCCTCACTTTCATGCAAGTCAGCTGCTTGTAAATTCAAAATGGCGCCGATCACTTCCTGATATGCGGTGAGACACTCAAATAATAATATTCTAATTACCAGTTTAAAAGCAATCTTGACTTCTATTTTGGCAAGATGGGATCCTTGTTTAGCAAGAAAAAAGAACCAGAAAGACCAAAAATAACTGAACAGGACAAAGCTATTCTGGTAAGATTTTTCAGTGTTAATGCAACAAGTTAAGGCCAGGGTAGCAAGTATTTTAGGTGGTCTGTTGTCTACTGTTAAAAGCGTTAATCGTCAGTCTTCTTTTCCACCCTTATTTTTCTCGAAAGAGTGAACTCGGGAGTTGGGACCATGCAGTAGGTACATGTAAAAGGAGGGGGGGAGCATGTAGCTAAAGTAGCTTTGTTTCGCTTTCAGGCCTGTAGCAGGTGAAGGGGCAGGGGAGGGCTTGAGTCCCCCCCAGAAATTTTCAGACTTGAATTAAATTCTGCTACGAAAGTGGAATTTTTCTACTAAAATGGACAGCTGTCAATGGAAGCAAAAGTTTCAAAGTATTGTTGATCATAGTAAGATTATAGGTGGTTTTCATGCAGTCTCGGGAGACACAAATAACAATGAGGAAATGAACAAATGCTGGTGGACAAACAAAACGAGCTAATGAGCAATCTTTTGTTTACTGTCCACCAGCATGGTGGCGATGACGTAACATGAAAACCACCTATGTACTGTTGTGTAAATGAACGAAATCGTATTTTTGCTCTGCCAAAAACAACCAACAGCTTTAAAATATCTGCTAATTAAGCATCAAAATAGTCAGAAGCAAAATGGATCTAAATGCATCAATGACAATACCTGAACTTGACCTCTTGAACTTTATTGTTTTCCTAAGGGGTTCACCAGTGTAAAATATACTACTGTACTAGAGTAAAACTTAGGTTTTTGTGCGTTTATGTTGAAAGTCTTACAATGTCTTCGCAAGAACCACCGAAAAAGAAATCCAAACAAGTCGAAAATAAGCCGGGAACACTTTTATCGTGGGTAAAACTATGCACTAGTGACACAGAGCCTGGTGTAGTCGAAGAAACAATCCGAATCAAAGAACAACCGGGAAGGTATTGTAGACAAATGTAGTGATCTGACATGTACTAAGAAGTATGCTTTAACCGAGGGACCGAAGTGGGGGGGAGGGGGCAATGTGGGTGGGGGGAGGTAGAGTTAATGTGGGCCACTCGCTCAGCTCCCCAGTCATTTTATGCTTGCTACGGGCCTGGCTTATGAGATGTTTTGCTGACATCCATTTAGCTAACATCTTATGTCAGTCAACCCCAACTGCAACGTTATTTAGGAATAATAAATTATTCCATTACAATCGACTGGCCTGCTTCTAACAGTTGCTGATCCAGGCGGGCCATGATTAATAATGGTAAAAACAATTTTATTTTACTTATATAGCACTGTTCTCTAATAATGGAGGGGAGGAAGTATTTTGAATTGCAAGAATTCTTATTCAGGGTGTTCATTAGGCATCGGAGATTGGAGAATTCTCCATTTATTGTACAGGATTCTCCGGTTAACGTGCGATAGCCTCTGACTGATTTTTATTCTGACATGGAGCCTCTTTCAAAGTATTCTCCTGTAAAGTTACACCTTTCACCTGCTACTAGAATTCTAAATGAAAACCCTGCTTATTACTATAAGAGTCAGTTTCATTATTACAATATATATCAAGGTTACAACCAATTCAGTTAAAACAAAATTGGAATAAATTCATAGATTGAAGGTTGTTAATAACAAACTGACCTGAGATACCAGTGCACTTGCTACTTTTTATTGTTAGCTCATTAGCTCCTATCTTTAAAAGAGTTCTGCACCTTTATGCAAATGAATAACACACTTGGCCAAATTTAATCAAATTTAACTTTTATTTCACTGGTAGAAACCATATGGATTTTCTGGTATAAGAGAGTTATTTACTGTTTGTATGTCAATAAATATTTTGGCTTCCAGGCACTTAAACAGCAAAGGGATAAACTCAAACAATACCAGAAGAAGGTATGGAGCAATCAGCTTTGCATGAACCTTACATAGCATAACTATAACAAGAAGGCAGTATCCCAAAACCCTACATGTTACAAAATAATGATGATCAATGTGAAAATTATTGTCTACATGTAAATGATCAGGTTCCAGAAGTAGATTCAGTAGCATGTCCAGACCTCCAAACAAAGGTGCAGGGGGCACTCTCTCGCTGAAACAAAGTATCTTAGGCAATGGCAGTGTAATAGACTTAAAATAGGGAGGCCTTCCCTAGATTTTTCAGTTTTACCCAGGAAAAAAAAAGCAGAAAAGTTACATATTTAAATCTCTCCCAAAGCTTAAGACTTAAGGTTGGTCCAGGTTGTAAATGAATTTACGGTCCTAATAAATTGTACTCATTCTTTATTTTAGATCCAACTCAATCTTGAAAAAGAAAGACAGCTTGCAAAGGAGCTATTAAAGGAAGGAAAAAAGAAGTGAGTTGGTACCCACTTATGTTAAACTCTTAGCTAATAAAAGCTCTGTATAATACACTGTTGGTGACGTAAAAATAGCAAGAGAAGAGAGCAGCAATCTCCTTGTAGCAAGGAGATCACTATGGCAACCAAGCCACACACAGCCCATCTCTGGGCACTTGTTAAGATAAGATCAGAGTGTTAAATGAATATGAATATGAATATGAATATGATCTATAAAAAGTCAACTTTTATTATTGTTTTTAATAAAGCTCATCTTCGGGGGAGGGTAGGTACTTTCTTATGAGAGGCTAATGGGGATGTGCCACTGGGTGGGGTCGCATTTTCACGAGTGGATTGACTATAATGGGGTTGCATTCTCATTAGAATTACTAGAATGGGGTCACACATTTTCGGAGTTTTGGGGTAAGATAGTTAATTGTTCTACATATTTACAGTTAGCAAACATACCAGAATGTTTGTACTGTAGGTGAAAAGTAAAGTGTTCTTTGTTCAGTTTAAAAATGGGTCAATTCATTTTAGTATGGTCTATTTAAGGGACTGATAAGATAGATACATCAATAGAAAGTGACAAAGTTGAGATCATGAAAATCACATTAGCCCAAAGTGACTAAAATGGGATCTATAATTGCCCACAGAATAGACTATAATGGGGTAAGGGCTCTGAGAGGTCAGCGGCACATACCCAGCAAACATTAACCCAAGTACAGAGCTGTACCCTCACCCCCCCCCCCCCCCCCCCCCACAGACTCACATATTAGACTTGGATGATACACCATGTTTTTATGATGTTTGTAGAATTTAGGCTTACAGAACAGGCACAAAAATTATTTATTCTAACAATGAGAATTTTTCCTCTTTAAATCTCAGTAAAGCAAAACTGCTTTTAAAGAAGAAGAGATATCAGGAACAGACCCTTGAAAGAACAGATAATCAGCTGGAAAATTTGGAAAAAATGGTTTGCATTTTATTTAGCTTTATAGCAATTCATCTCGAGTAAATGTTTGCGACCTTATTCTATACTAGACAAGTTTACTCTCTACACTTTCCAAGGCCTCCAAGTTTCAATGTTATTTTTACTGGTGATTTCTAAACTACATGATTGTACTACACTTTATTAATAATTCGTTCTAAGAAGATGATGGATACCCTGTGTGAGATCAAAGCACTCTTAATTTTATGATCTATCCAAGAATAACTGCTTGAAATCATTACCGTCAATGGAGCTCACACCTTGCCTTAGCCTAAATTGTATTATCCATGTTATTTCAGTGAGCAACTGAAAGAGATTTGACCCATTGTTATTTTAAATGATAACAATATTATTATTATTATTTGAGTGATAAGTACTAATAATAATAACTGGTGATAATATTAAGTCATTATTCATTATTTGTAATACATGTCATTCAAAAGTTTTCAAACTCAGGAGGCAAAATTTTATTCAACAGAAAAAATTCTGTTGATCATGAGGCTTACAACTGTTGCTAAAAACAATGCTAAAACTATTCTTTCATGCACTTATTGCTTCAGCCTGGCTGTCATTTCATTTGTATTTTATTAATAAATTTGAAAGTCATTTTACATTTCATTTTGTGCATTTTATATTGTGCATAAACTGCCACCTGGTTAGCTTAATTATTGGATAAGTGCCAATTTGCTGAGCCGCGTTAGAGGGCAGCAGTTCAAACCCCAGTCGGACCAACACTAGCGATCGTAAAATAACTGAGGAGAAAGTGCTGCTTTTGTAAAGACGTCTCATCTGCAAATGGTTCAACTTTCAAGTAAACCATAGGCCTCCTCTCACAACCCTTGCACATGTAAATTCTGTGGGATGTTTAAGGACCCAACCACTGTTCATAAGGAGTAGGGGACAGTCCTCTCATGAGGGAGGGACTGTTATGGGCTGACCATAATATTTATTGGCGCCACGTGCTGTTGCGGTGACCCTGCCAAGAATTGGTGAACCTAAGTAAATTTTAAAAAACTTAATACTAACTTGTAACTGCATATACCCTGTCAGGTCCAGGATGTTGAATTTGCTCAAATCCAGTTACAAGTTGCTGATGGATTGAAACAAGGAAATGAAGCACTGAAAAAAATGCATGAAGTATGTGGATTTATACCCCTAAGCAAGACCAGGAGCTTTCAGCTACTACCATCTTGGGAGTTTCCCTCTAGGGGAAAATTCTCATATTGTACATGCCCAGTTAGTTAAAATGTTTTATTTGGGGGGGGGGGGGGGGAGAGCAAGGGTGGCGCAGTGGTGAGAGCACTCACCTCCTACCATTATGGACCGGGTTCAAATCCCTTCATCAATACTATTAATAATATGGTGGATGAAGAACCGCTATGTGGTCCGTGTGGTACCTCTAAATCCTGAGTTTGAGTTAGCGAGATTCTATTGTATTTATGTATTTCTTTATTTTTTTTATTTACTTTAACATTCTTGTTACAGATCATGTCAATAGAAGATGTGGAAAGAATAATGGACGAGACACAGGAAGGCATTGAATATCAAAGAGTATGTATAATTATCTCGATGCAAGAGAACAATCATGTTCTGCAGGGAACAGACACTGAAGATGAACTTCAGCAGGACTTGTGCAAAAATCGTTTAGTCTCTCACCCAATTTTTTTTATTTATTGTCAAAAATTAAAGGTCACTTGCATTTCAGTGCAGACAGTTACAATTCATTACATTAAGCCTATTATTATTGGTTACAACATTTTACCTTGCATTAAAACAGATAAATATTTTAACAGAAGGGAAAAAAAAGAAATAAAAAATAAAGACAAAGTTTACAAAGAGACAAGGATAACAATCACAAGAAGGTTGACTGCCTTTTGGTCCTCCCTCCCCCATCTGCCTATCTCTCACTTGCACTTCCTGTAGCTGTTTAGATTTAAGTTATTTCTCTGAGGGGTATTGCTTGAAAGTAGCCCATTTCTTCCTAAAGGAGACTAGGTTGCTGATATCAAAAGCAATCTGTTTTTCACTTTCGGTTTCCATGGAGTGTATAATTAACTGAGTGTAAATTTGTAGCAGAGGAAAGGTATTTTGTCTCTCACCCAACTTGATATATACACAGAACAGTCACCTTAAAGTACGTAAATAATATTGCAGGGTCATGTAACTAACCTTGCGATAAGATGATTCATTCATTTTTCCAGGAAATTGATGAACTTTTAAGCGGAAGTTTGACTCAGGAAGATGAAGATGCAGTGTTACAAGAACTGGAGGAAATGACACAGGTAAAATGCTATACTTCATGGACCAACAAAAGTATTCGTATTGAAACAAGCAATGTCTCAATATTTGGATGACAAAGAAGAAACTTTCCTCCCTCATCCATCTCACCTCAGTACAATGCCCCCTCTGCAGCTAAGCAGACACATGCAAGGATGTGGCGCATCGGTGTCTACACTGTAGGATCCTGTCAGTGTCAACATCGTATTAATATTAAAATGGCTGAATGCAATTTAGGCAAAGTTAAACTTGAGACAATGCTGGCCTGCTGTCCCTCCCTAGAACTCACAGAAGTAGTCGTGGGCCTTTGCAGGGGCATCTGGGATTTTATGGCTATGTTGTTGAGGTCATCTCATTTCGCTCGTGTTTTGCTTGTGTTTATTTCTGCTCCCTTCCCAGCCCTCCCTTTGGTAAGTATTGGGTAATTATATTTAGTTTCCACTGGTTAGCAGTGTGATGGTGCATGGGTGGATGCCACTCATGGCATTGTCATGGTTACTCACTGCACTCAACTGCAGTTCTGGGTGCCATCAGCTTCTCAGGCACCTCTCCCACGCTCTTTTATTGTTGATGAGTTTAATAGGGTGGATGAGGGAGGATGTTCAAAAGCAAGTGAAAGTTTTTGTTTTACTTTGTTTTCAATTGCCTCTGTAGCTGCTTGCAAGTTTCTAACCTGAGATCAGGCTCTATTTTCGTTTCGCTTTGAAAATTACATTCCGGCGGGCAAGGCGAAATTTCAGCGGTAGCTGTTAGAGAGAATGTATGAGAACCGCTAAAATTGGGCCTGATCTCAGGTTAGCAAGTTTCTAAACAAGTTATTTATTGCTTATGTTTGAATTTCAGTCTGTTACTGAGAACCTTCCTGAAGTACCAACAGAAGAACCAGAAGAACCAACAAAGGAACTTGGTATGTGTCTTAAGACCCTTTAATAACATTATTTAAATGTTACGCATTCACAATATTATGGTGGTTGTTTACAAAAGAAGAAAAATGAAAAGCACCTCATAGAACACACAAGCTTTATAATTCACTTTACGCATTGTTACCTGCAAGATGTTGTTCAATTTAAGCAATTCATTGGAGCCATTGTGGTACCTTCCATAACAAGGACTGTCACCAAGATATCAAGTTATTCAAATAGAACAACTGGGAAGTTCTTTTGGTTCTATTTTTCTTTTGTCTTCTATGAATATAACCATCAGAGGTCATTCTCATAGTAGTTAGGCAAACCCCTGGGTCTTCAGCACTTGGAGACACCCCTGCATGAGTGTTTAAAATTTTGTAGTGCAATCTCAGGTCATGAGATGGTTCATGCGAGAGACCATCCCAGTACAATCTCATTTAGTGGACAAATTGTTTTTCTAATAAAGTATATAGCTGAGTTGCATATTAGTGCTGTTGTCATAACATCATTTTTTCATAAGGCTTAACATTGCAAGCCAAAGTTGCAGTATGTATAACAGTCCCCAATAGGGTTTTCAATGCCATTATTCTGCCAAAACTTTCCTGTCAATCCTGTGATCCTGACAGTTATCATCAGCTAATCCCAATCCCAACCATATCTAAAAAGTGCCTTATAGAGGTTCTTGATTTCTCATTTGAGGAGAACCAGTGGACGATAGTGGGATAAAAATTATGATAAGTTAAAAATTGCCATGTGTGGTCGAGGAAAATGACAGGGCATCTTCTTTTAAATCAAGTGCTTACTGGATATTGGGGTTTTGAACAGCATTTCTGAAATCCCAGAACATAAAATCATAAAATTTCCAACTCTCACATCCCCGTTGTTAAGTTCTACAATCCTGAATATTGCTTGCCTTTCCTCTAAAATTCCAAATCCCATCCTTAAAAAAGGCAACTCCTTGATCCTAAAAAACCTATTGGGATCCTCGTGTATCTGGATGTTGCTGTCATAAAAAGTAATTTAATATTGTTTATTTTTGTTTTGTTTTTTTTTTAACAGGAGAGAAAAGACCACCGAGGGCAAAACAAAACAAGAGAGAGGCGGAGATGGTGCCTGCTTAGTTATAGTCCCGAATTTCTGAATTGCAAAATTGAGTTTGTATTTAGTGCAATGTGAAAGTTAGTCTCCCACACAGCTGTTCTTTGTGTGAACACACAATGTTCTCTTCTAGGGAGGAGTGGTGCATAACAATTTGAAGAATGGCTGCATAGGAGACCATGTAAAAGTCCCTGTTGCTTTTATGTTTATCATCCTCCTCCTCCTCATCATCATCATCATCATCATCATCATTGTCACCATTTCTTCTTCAAACAGACTGCAAGGTGTGGAGAATAGGACCTAGAAAACTATGGTCACAGAAAATATTGATAAAAAATCTCATAATCTCAAAACTATTTGTGATGGTGTCAATTTTCCTCCCATTTCCATGTTTATATACAACTCAGGACATTTTTACCTCAAAGCGGTAGATTTTAAAATTAGGGTTTTGGGCCTCAGTGATGTTTCTCAGCACCTCATTTATCTTACTCTCAAAATCTGGGGGGAAATGCATTTAAGGGGGACATTTATGGCACTTTGATTTTTCAACAAAGTAGTATGATTTGTATTAGCCTGTTCCAGGCTCAATTCAGCCAAACCGGCTATCTCGGAGCCTGGAACAGGCTAGATTTGTATTGGCCGCAATGTTGGAGGACATACTCTTACCCTCCAACATGGCAGCCAAAACTACTTTTTGCTTGTATCTTGTTAAACGGTTGATAGTTACAATGTATGCCCAGATGTGCTGAAAACTTTACCACATAATCTTTTCAACAATTTCCTTGAAGTTTAAGTGCAAAATTTTTGTTCAGAAAGAGATAGTTCATAGGTTTAAAAACCACATTTTGGTCATGTGACCAGCTACAAATTTACTTAAGAAAATGGTGCAGGTTTGAAAAACTAAATCACTATTATTTTGTTTAAGATACGACCCAATAATGGTTTTTTGAAGGCAATATCATATAACTTTTATTTTCATAAAAATGATGTCACATAACCTCTTAGTGCATTGCCTATTAACATAAACATAATAATGTGTTAGATGGAACTAATGGTATCTACTTGTGAATTTATGTTTATCCACTAGACAAGAGCCTAGCACTGATTACTTTATTCTTAGGTAAACAATGTAATTAAATCTGTGTAGGGTAGGTGTAATGCAAATTTGAGAAATTTTCCTCCTTGTTTGAATATTTGTGAAAGTGAAAGGGGAAGTAGAAAATACAATATCACAATTTTGGAATTATGCATTAAAGTATTAAAGAGTTATTTTCAATAAAATAGAGGATTTGCTATTGACATAAAATAGCATTAAATAATAGTTTATATTAAGTTTTGACATGTTAAGTTGTTCAGTATTCTGTTCTATATCAATTCCTGCACTGAAAGGCTCTCAAACACTTTATAATCTTGTTCTCCTTGGCTGATCTTTCTTCTTGGAAATCAACTCATTTTCTAGAAACAATACTGAAATGGCTATGGTGAGGTAGAGTTGTTAGAAGTAAGATTTCCTTCTTCTTTTCTGAAAGGCTATCCATCTTTGAAGCTGTAGGAATGTATGTGTTACCTAAATCACTAGCTTTTTAAGATATCTGGATGTTCAATCCAAAAGCTGTCGCCAATAATGTCAGTGTGGTAAATTACAATCTGTCTCTTTGTCTTTTGAAAATTGCCGGCTTGATCTAAGTTGTTTTCCTCACTGATCTATAATGAGAGGACATAAATGATTTTATAGTTAACACAGCAGCTCAAAAAGACGTTTTGCTTCAGCATGGTACCCTTTATACGTACCGGTATATTCTCCACACTGTTCTACTTTGTACATTTTTTATACTGATTGTTTAGTTCAGGAAAATCACACAGCTGAGACCACTGTAAGCCTTGTTTAATATCATTACAGTTACAGAATTGATCGTATTAACTGACTTACTATGCAAATCCTGGTCTCTTGAGTTGACAATAAAACGAGGACGAAAGCTAACAACCATAAACTGCCATTTATAAACTGAGGAGCGTATATCCTAGGGGATTCAAAACTGGAATAGAGAAAGCAGCTAACAGTGCTAGTCAAAATCATTTTGCATTTACTGTTATTTTAAATGAAACTTAAAAACATCGTAACAAATCGAATTCATTTCAATATATTTGGATCATAAGCTAGAGGGTGGCTTATATCTGGGGCCAGGGGGGTGGGGGACTTATATGTCGCAGTTTATGTTTTTTTAGCACCATTCCTATTGTACAGCGACACTGATGAAGAGAATTTGTAGACTACGAGTAGTCCCCAATTTTTCCTCAAGGATAGTAGAGCGAGTGAAACGCGAGCGCGCATGAAAATCACCCCATGTGAAAAAAGGCGACACGCGGCGGGGAGAGAGAAAAATGGGGTGATTTTCACGGCGCGCGCGTTTCGCTCCCTCTACTATCCTTGAGGAAAAATGGGGGACTACTTGTAGTCTAGAGAATTTGTAAACAATCAAGATCTTTTTAACTAGTCGAACAGTTCAGTTTTTCTTGTGACCTTTTTGATTGATTGAACAGTGTAACTGAACAGAGAAATGGGATGTTGGTCACTCGTAGGGGGCTAGAGGTTTACAGTGCAAAAAAAAATAAGGAATGAGATATGATTACCATCTCCCAGAGAAGGACTGATCCTTTGCGGTACATTTGAGGAAGGTTGTTGTAGTTGATGTTGTATTCAGAAAAAAGGATTTCATTCTTGTCACTAGACGCTGTGCCCTGAAAGAACATAAAAATTTAGTGATCGATGCAAGTTTTAAATCTTGTCATGAACTTTGACCGATCAGAAGCTGTGGGCTCCTTTGAATACCACACATCAAGATGGCTAAAATTACAAAACAACTTAAATTTCGGACTTTGTTTTAGGACAAACAAGAAGTGTTTGGTCTCAGACGAGATCTGACATTTCAAGTGGTTACTCCTTTAGACCATCTGAAGTAATAATTTTTATAGTGGCTGGTAGGGAGTTTTAAGTCATGGTAAGGCCTTGCATTTTTTACCATCTAATATATAATGAATAGCTAATTTTTCCTCCTTATTTGGAAAATACTCTCCACTCAATTTAACACTTAGTGTACAGAAAAACCACTCACATTTTTCTGTTATGCCACTGATTCTGATAATTTCTATGTGAGTAACTTACAATAATCTATTTATTTTAACCACCTAGTCATTCCAACAGCATTAATGATTACTAAAAGCACTTACGTTAAGTCTTCCCTCAGCCTGGTCTGTGGTAAGACCCGATTGTTGAACCAGACACCAGAAGCATGTATTGTAAAGGTTGTTAATATGACCTAGGAAAAAATCTACAGTTAAGAATTTAAAAAGGCTGTTAAGAACTCGCATTGAACAATATTTTTTACAAAGAATTTGGGTCTTTAAATCATCGCTGTTAAGTCACTTTGTTTTATAACTCCACTACCTCCGGAATTCTGAAATATAGGCTCCTATATGGAGTTCAAATTATTTTATTGAAAAAGGAAATACACTGTATTATTGCAATGTCTTCATAAGTCCTGTACTTTGATTACATGATCTTTGATCAAGAGCCATTGTCTGGTACTACATGTGTACATCCACACTCCCTCTCCTCCTGGGTTAGTGAGTCATTGGAAATTTTGACTGGGAGCCGGTCTTCGAGACCAAAATCTTTGTGATACCCAGGGGGGTGGAGGGTCAATTCAACAAACCCTCAGAGGAGAAATAGAGATATTTTCTCGATCGACACACTGTATGCACTTGTGGTAGGCCATGGCCCGGATCCGGATCCCCATCCCCATAATCATCTTGAATCCTTCTCTATCTCTACTTACAATCTGCTTGTCTCCAGCTTAAATAATCTCTCAGGTTCTTTTCTGCTGGATACAGGACAACACGGCCATCAAACATAGGTGGGTAGAGGAGATTTTGAGAGACAAAAAACTGGTTCCAATAAAACACATATGATGATGAAAATAATGACACCACATTAGTCACCAGCTTACTGCAGAAGAATAAAAAAAAATTGACTTTTTACGAGATAATACTAAAACTAAAATATGTAATAATAATAAATGGTGATTATACTAGTCTTGTATGTTTATTAGAAATCGATCATATGTCAAATTTGATTTCAGGTTTTGATTTAACCTAGGTTGATTCTCAGTTTCTTTTGTCTCTTTAAGCCCTAATTCATGAATAATTAGGGCTAGGAGACAAACGAAATTGAGAATCAACCTAAGTTAAAAAAAATTTTACCTGAAATCAAATTTGACCTGAAACATAAACATGTAGGCTAAGGAGTGGTCAACCAGTCTCCTAAGCCAAGGGCTTACCCACAAAATGCTTGACCGGCCAATACATTTAAATAAATTAACTATGTTTATAAAAGGAAAAAATTAACGTGAGAAAAATGTCTTCTTGCTAAACAAATTTTTGCTGATTCAAATCCTGGGGTCGAAACCATGTGTGGGTTGAGTTTGTTGTTGGTTCTCTCACTTGCTTCAAGAGTTTTTTTCTCCAGGTACTCCAGTTTTCCCCTCTCCACAAAAACTAGCATTTCCAAATTCCAATTCGACCAGGAATGGTAGACAAAGAACCACTATGAGGACATGCTACTGCAGAATTGTTATTTACCTATTTATTTAGACATTAAAAATAAAGGGGGAAAAAACATTGAAAAAAATTACAATCACATTGAGATTTTGACCTACCTTGCTCTTCTACTGAATTGTGTTGTGCTTCTTTTAAATACCAAACTAGAAAAAGGTTGGAGAACATAAAATTAAGCTTTCAAGGTTTATTATGAATTACAATGTGTAGTGGAAATCTTTACACAGACTCAGTAATGAGGACCTGTTTGCTTTATTCCGACAAGTGGCATGGCCTTGAAAAAGCAACATTAGACAGATGGACTTGCCACAAACAACAGGGAGATCAGGAGAAGATGGCAATGGGGTATAATCACAAATACAACAGTAAAATACCAACCAGCCACATGGCCTCCTCTTCAATATGCATAACGACTAGTCATGAAATTAAGACTAGGAACATACATGTATAGACCCCCCCTCCCCTCCTAAGTAGGCCTCAGTAGCTAGAAACTAGGCAGATTTTTGTTGTTGTTGTACTGTAAAAGACTTCCTTTGAGGAACACTTTTAGAAGCCTAACTCTTGATCACCTGTATTCATCGCTTTGTCCATATGCAATTACGATGTCTTTGAATTCCTTCATCACCGTCTCAGCACATCTGTTCATTAGCTGCAGTGCCCTTTGATCATTTGGCTTCTCAAAACCATGAGTATCCGAAAATCTGTAAATCAAGTTATCAGTGGCACAAATTTATCTGTCTTCATTGAAGTCTTAATAAACACTGTCAACCTAAAATACCAGCTAAGGAAACAGTCTTGATCTGGACCTAGATTCTCACAACTGTAGTTAAAAACATAAGCTTACATATGGAGCTCAGTTTAGAGAATCTGAATATTTTTAAATATTTATCAGATGCAATTTAAATGTCGGTAGGGATACTAGAGGGGAGGTGGCAAGTTGATTTCTATATTGAATTGATACTTATATATTAAGAATATTTATGACATTTGGCATGAAACTACCAGGGATAAAGACAAATTTGAAACCCTCTCCCACTGTGACCATAATACGGTGAGGTATTTTGCACATCATTTAGAATATGCATAGCTGACTCCGTAAAAGTTCAAATACCTGGGAAGTATTTTGAAATCAAATTTAGGTTTCAAATAGACTAGTAACATTTCATGAAGTCTTCAACAGAAAGTTCTTACTCAACACGAGGTACCTGTGAAAGTTTCTTCCATCAATGCGAATCACAATCCAGCAGTTAAGGAGACATTGGTCATTTTGCTCGAATTTCCGCACATATTCGAATTTGCTTTTTGCCATGTCCCATGGGCCAGAAAATGCAGCGCACCCCAGGCTGCACCCTATAATTTCAATTTCACCGGTAACTTTTACCGCGAAATGCCCGCCATCTTGGGAGCTTAGTAGCCAAACCGTAACAACAAGGCTTGGCCCCAGAGCAACTTCCAATATGGCCGACAAGGAGCAAACAGCTGATGGAATTGAAATTAAGGCGAAAAAGCCGACTGATTTCCACGGATTTGCCCTTTACACATTTAAAGCACGAAGGTATTCTCCCATTGATCTTAATGAGTGTTTATTCAGTATGTAACTATTCGGTATTTTAGGCCCAACAGTGCTGATGTTGACAGAAACGGTGGCGACAATGAAGATGGTGGTGTAAGCAGTAAAGCTGTAGAGGGGAATGTGGCGGATTTCCTTCGAAAAGAGGCCACCACTAATTACGACTTTAGGTAAGGTATTTGTGTTTTTTATTTCTATGACTGTTCCCAGTCCGTGTCGTGTGTATAAGACTTATCGTATTTTGTTTATTTGTATTTTGCATGAAAATACATGACATTACATTAAATAAGCTTAAAAGAGTACAACGAAACCATGATATAAAGAAGGGCCAGGGGACTGTTAAATTTGTTCGCTATTAGGAGGTTTCGTTATTTCAAGGTTCTCTACTATATATTTTACAATTACGGTGTTAAAAGAAAGTTGTTCTTTATACCGTGGCCTTCGTTAATAGGTTCGTTATGCTTCAGTCAATTCCAGCTGCGCCCAGCCCCCGCCCCCGGGCTGACCCCCGGGCATTAGCATTTTTTTTGCCTTGGATGGCAAATAGACCTTTTTACCGATACGGCGGCCGTATTGAATTCATTCGATTTAAGGAGTATTATAGAATGCCCACGGGGCATAAGCACATTTCGTTTGTATTTTCGAAGGCTTTTCGGGACATTTTTTCTTAATGTTCTCTAAGAATAAGATTGTAATGGGAAACAAGATCCTTGTGCCGTGTTTGGATGTAATAATGATCGCCTTTTTCCCGAGAAATATATAGTGAAAGACCAAATTTCTAATACTAAACTAGAAAAAGGCGGGCCTCACCTGGAATTTCATTATATTGAGGTTCCCCTGTATTAGACTTTATACATGTACAGTCAAACCCCGCTTTACAGACACCCGCTTAATACGGACACCTCATTATTATGAACAGTTTGCTTTGTCCTTAGTTAGGAAAAGAAAGCCCTTACGTTTTCTAATTAATTTAACCCGCTCATATGGACACCCCATTAATAGGGAAATGTTTTCTGGCCCCCTCAGTGTCTATATTAACAGGATTTGACTGTACTTCTGACCAACCACTTATTAAAACATTTTGTTCTATTCCATCAGGCAGCGCCGTAGCTAGTATGAGGCCAACCGAGGCACTCGCCTCGGTAAAATTTTGACGAATTTCGCCGATCATTTTTATTTTACATAAGCGATCATTGGATATTTTTAACGCATCATGATATTACAAAGAATTCAGCAATTCAGTCAATATACTATGAAAAAATTACCATATCATCGATCTCAAGGGACTACGTACGTTAACTCAAATTTTTTTTGAACAAATACTGATCAAAACCATTGGCAAGGTTAACGGTCACCCAGATTATGTAGCTTGTTTCTGATTATTGCTTTTTAAATTCCACTTAAATTAACTCGAAAAAAAGTTACCGAAAGGCCCAGAAAACGCTGCAAATCACATTTCCGAGAGACTAAAGTTCAAAATTTCTCGGGGGGGGGCATGCCCCCGAACACCCCTAGCAACTCCCGCCTGCCTCGGTTGGCCGTTTGGTCTGGCTACGGCACTGTCAGGCGGTGTGTCATTGACAGCCAGGGACCAGTTACTCTAAAAGTGATTTCCAGCTACTTTCAAAGGAATGTAGAATGAAAATAGAACCAAAAGAAATCCCTAGCTGTTTGATCCCCAGCCTACTTGTTGTTACTCTCTTGCCAACTTGAAATCTTAGTGAAAGTGGAGTGAGTGTCTAGAGTGAAATGCCTAAGGGCCATTTTGTGCAGCAACAACTGCCCTAGACTGCGAGCAGTCTCTCCTTTGCTCAAAAATCTGTAAGCAAGAGTATTTGAGCAGCAAAGTTGTGTGAGTTGTGAGGGCGCGAGTTGGAAAGGCGCTAATAAAACATCTACAACTGTCCAATCTTTTGGATATCCCAAATGATATTATGGTGTGGCTTCTAACTGGTCAATATTTCGTTGTTGTTGTTGTTTTTTTTTTCACAGTTTGTCTCTTTTGAGCACAAATTTATCTGGAGAACAAGAAACAGAGCTGAGGAAATTCATGGCCAAGCGACTTGCTAGGGGAACTGTGTATAGTGGTAGTGGCAACATCAGCACACTGGAGGATTTTTTTCCTGACGAGTCTGCTGTTTGTTATTATTGTTTCCTCAGAGGAGGAAAAGAGGATGATGAAGGATGCAGTGATCATCATGATGCGTAGGTTTACAAATCGGGAAAATATAGTGCAAAAAGTTCCTTCTCTTGAGTCACTCTAAAGTGCTTACTTTTTGCGAGTTTTTTGCACTATTGCAATCCTTTCTGATCAAGTACTGGACTCTGTCACTTGGCATTATGGAAATCTGATACCAGGTGCTCAGAAAAATATTGTCTGGTTGTCCAAGACAAGCAGTTTTTCCTGCTTTGCAATTAACTTTTCATACTTATTTGGCTGATTGGTAAGGGCCCCGGCAAGCAGTCTTTTAACTAAACGATAAATAAAAAAAAGCATGTACCCCAGCTGTATACCCCAACCGTCAACTGAGGCTTGTGATCTCAAACCTCCAGCTCTGTACCAGGAAAATCTTTTTGTGAGGTGAATGTCAGATGACAAATTCCATCTTGAAAAATAATCAAGAGCAAAATCCTAAAGCAAGGGAGTGGAGGAAAAGAAAGACTTTATTTTTGCCCTTTCCCTTCCCCTATGACAGCTTTTTTGGCTGTTTTCCTAACATTAGCCTGCCTTGCAGGTGCCAGTTACCATATACAGGCCACGCGAGGGGAATACTTCCCTTCACTCTTCTCCTCTTCTCAAGATTTCTTCCTTCACCCTAAAAAAACCGGCACCTGCTACGCAGGCTACTAACATTTGCACTTTTCTCACATAAAAATACTTGCTTTGCAAGCTAATGTACACTCTACCTCTTCAAATCAACACTTTTACCTTAAGGGGGCCAGAGATCCCCCTGTGTATATGGGTTTGTCCCCAGCTTCTCTTGTAGGAAACAAAATGTAGTTAAATGAAATTTAACACAGTTAACAACTAGGAGCGAAGGCATCAGTCAGCAGTCAGTGCAGTGGCTCAAGTGGGGTCAGCCTTGCCTGCATCAGCAACTTGTGCTAGGTACAGCGTTTCCTGGCAGCCACTCTCTTCGTTTAGCCTTTGGACCATTCTTTACCCCTATCACCCCTCTTTTTTTTCCACTGATAAATCAGTGTGACAGGTCCCTGGTTCTGTCAGTATGTGGACTCATGGCTGGAAGGTGCAGGTTTGCCAGCCATTGGGGCATACCTCTGTCTAGTAAATTTTATTCTAAAATTAAAAGTAAAGTCTTGGTTTTCTGCATTTCACAGGGATTCTCCTGAATTTGGAAGTTTCCTCTCAAGCGACTATGTGGTTTGTCTTGTCTCTGGTGGGAAAAGTGGATTAGACCTGTATCCTTTAAAATGGCTGGTGTATTTCAATCTTTACATACACTTTGATAGATGACAGACAATTTGTAACAAAGAGTCTTGTCTAAGGAGGCATTGCAAGTTTGGTAATAATAACTCTCAAATATCATAGACTGTCTATCTTGAGAGACATTGACTGCTAGGCCACTAGCTTTCTCCACTGACATTATTATCATTATTGTTAAAATTCTAAGGTACAAATCACAAAAAATTTGTCTGTGTATTCTTTCAGTGGATTTAGATTTGGCCTTTAAGGTGTAAATTGCAATGAACAGTCATTAGATTTTCTTACTGAAGTTATAATGAAAAGCTGCCAATGATGTAGTACTGCTTAGTATTTACTCACAGCACTTCACTTACAATATTTTGTAGCCTCCAACAGGGTTGAACCTGGTGTTAGGGACTGGTGGCTGCACCTTACTGAAGACGCTGGCTATTTATCTCATAAAAGACATAGATGTTAGACCTTAACCATAATATCTTAGATTTCAGAAGGAACTGGATGATTACAGCAACGGACTCTTACCTTACATTGAAAACTACATTAGCTCTGTAAGTTGGGACAATGATATTATGAGTCTTATTGAAGCATGTGTCATGGAATGTAAGATCCTTGAATACAGTCGACTCTCTCTTAATGGACACCTCTATAAGACAGACACTTAGAGTTGGTCCCTGCCTTTCTTTACTCCCTTTATTTGACTCTCTATAAGATGGACACCTCTCTAAGACGGACACTTAGTGCTGGTCCCAAAGGTGTGGGTCTTAGAGAGAGTTGACTGTATCAATGTTCTTTATTGGTTTTATAATGAAAGCTCTGATGGACCCATATGTAAGCACGTTGTTGAACAAAAATTTGTGTCCAATTACAACTCCCCACAACTCTCCCCTTCATAAGAGCTTCTTCTCACTTGTAATGTGTCTTCGTCCTTGAAGGAATCTCAAGATGTTCAAGAAAGCTTCAAGCATCTGGAATCTTGGTATGATGATAATGTGAGTATGGTATTTGCTTAAGTGATGGACCTTTTTGGAATTTTACAGGGTTTAGCTGCAGGATGCTGACTAGAAATGGCAGTACAGTTTTACTGTTCAGTAGCTAATCAATTTTTTCTTTACTATAACAATAGTATGTATAATCAAGAGAACAAGTTACAAGAATTAATATTATAATAATAACTGATGGGAAAGTACTTTCATCTTTTCTCAAATTCGCCAAACTGATAATTCTTGAAGGAAATGTATGGATATAATATCAGTCTGGATTTGTATGTACCAGCAGCTTCTGTATGGTACCTCTATAAGAACAACAGCAGTGAGGCTTATGAGCATCCATACTATCAATGTCTAGTGTTAGAATAATGCTACGCGACTGTTCATCATGTGGCTTGTCAGACTTCACCTTCATCACTAAAATTCCTTTGCAGATTAGATTTGTATGCAGATGTACACATCTGTTAAAAGAGGATCTGGCCTCTCTTGTACAGTTGGTAAGTCATTCTGCAGCAAGTAATTACGACATAGCACTCCTGGTTAACTGTCGGTCACAGCCCACTCACAATCTCTTGCAAGGCATGGCTATAGTTCAGTCAGTAGGGCATTGACTGGAGAACAGGAGGAAAAAGGACTGAACCAATGCTAACAGATGAAATAAAGGAATTGCCTTAACCTGAAAACAGTTAGACCTTCGTGTTGCTGTGTTGACCACGTGAAATGGAAGTCCTGGTGTCTATTTAATAACACTTTTACACTTTAATACTGTAATTTACAAGTGTAGCTATTGTTTTCAGACTCTTAAAAAATGGCTACAATTTATTGTAAATTCCAAGGGTAAAATTTTTATTAAATTGACCCCTGTCTCCAGTAGAGATGTAAAAATAGTCTCTTAATTTAGTACTTTCATGTTAAAAAGGAAGTGCATTTTTAGGTTATCAAATTGCATGTTCGTTTATGTAAGAGAATGAATTGTATTTATTTGTATTGTTATTTGAACTGCAAATTTTTTTCTAAAGGAATGAGGTTTACTTATCAGTCCCACAACATTAAAAGTTTAAAGGAGACTAGCCTGGGTTGTGATCTAACTGCAGCCAGTAACCAGAGTTCTGTCTGTGACGCAGGCTAAAAGGAGACCTGAAGTTAAAACATTGACACGTCATGGGATCTTACTTGTTAATGATGAACAATATATATCGTTGGTTTTACTTCACATTTAAATTTGTTTTATTTCACATTCAGGGTCTTTTAGGTGGCAAGTTACAAGTAGAAAGTGATGATAACAGACTGAAAAATGACCTAAAAATGTGAGTAATGTGAGACGATATTTTTTCATAAAGATGACTACATTGGAGGCTATCCTAATGGACACTCTCATAAGTGGACAGCTCTACTTATGGCCACCTTCACAAAACCCTGCTTTTCTCAACTCCATACAAACTCTGTATTTTTACATTCCTGTAAGCAGCCAGCTCAAGTCACAAACACCCCTCTCGCGTCCCAAGGTCGTCCACTCATGATAGCTTCCACTGTATTTCCTATAATGGGCACCTCCCTAAAAGAGAAAAATCTGTTCTTTATTAAGTGCATCGCTGGTCCCAATGAAGGCCCAGCTTTTTAGAGAGAGCTGACTTCAATCCAGAAAATTTTTCCCACATGGCATCCCAAATGTTTCCTTTGGTAATGCTGATCTTTTTATCGTGCTAAAATAAAGTTCTAACCTTACCTTACCATAAGACACAATGCATTTTCATGTGAGAATTCCACAAAATGCTGAAGAGAACTTGACAGTTAACATGGTAACGAGCAAAGAAACCAAATTTATCTTAGCTAGAGAACTTTCCATTCAAATTTGCATGATTCTGGTATCATTTCCTTAATTTGTCCTTGTGACTCTCGGGTTATGCGGGCCCATAAGGACGGTTTTATAAGGCTCTTGCCCCTCTCTTCTCCACAGAGGCCTTTTTGTGTCATAGGAAGGCTGGAGAAAGGAAAAAAAGAAAGCACACGTGTCCATCTTGGATACATAATAATGGTAGAGGTCCCCGCCTTTTCTCTCTCCCCATTGTCCACCACACGTAATTATTTCTGTTTTATTGGAATACCCGGTGGGAGCCTCTGAGGTGGCAAGATAAATCGAGTTCTGTGTTCTTACTGGCTACATGTACCTCATCCTGAGCCGCTAAGAATCGCCTATAAAGATTACACTAGAGTATCATAGGTCAATAATTATTCGGTATTTCATTTCTTTAGAAGCTTGCTATGTGACATTTTTTTATTTGTTATTTTTTTTTCTGGTAGTATAATATGGTATTCCTTTCTGCTTGATTAAAGGTTTGTTAACGCCTGTAGTACTGCCACATTTAATGCATTGGGAATAGCCCAGGACACTTCTAAAGTTAAGGTAATTTAACCCCGTGGGGGGGGGGGGGGGACTCTGCAAATGAAAGGGATGGGGATGCTCGTCCGAAATTTTGAATTAAACCCCTAAAGGAGACCAATCTGGGCATGGCCCAAGCTTTTTTTGACCCCTAAAAGAGACCGTGTTAAAACACAGACAATATATATTTTTTTATGTTTTTTCACTTGCAACCCTAAACAAGACCTTCACAGATAAATATGATGGCGTTTTGCCCAGAACACCCTAAGTGAGACCAAAATCCAAAATTTACACCCTTAAGCGAGACGACAAGCATCCTCACCCCTTTCATATGTGGAGTTCCCCACCCCCCAGGAATTTAACTTTACTGCAAATACTCGAATTAGCGCCCAGGGTGCATTTTTTTTTTTTAATTAAGGTGTTGATTGATTGAAGAAGACACTTATTTCATTCTTCAACATTTTCAGCCTTTATGATGGCATATTTATTTCTTTCAAGTGAACGAAAACAGGAACACTAGAACGCATCTGTTAGTAGAAATCAGTGATGTCTGAGGAACAAGCACAGACTTTCCATACTGATAATGTGTTACAACCCAGATCTGGGTTATCCTTCTGATTGGTGGTGGCACAAGAGAAATTTTCTTCAACTAATCAGAAAAACTATCCATTTCATAACAGCAAAATAACATAATTACAGTGATGATTTGTCAGCAGTAGACAGTCTACCTGCCAAACCCGCATCTACCATGGACAATAATGCATTCCTGGCTGTGTCCGACCACAATCATTTTCTGTTTTGATCGCCCAAAATGGTGACTTGACGTTTCCTATGTTTATATAAAAATGCGAAAGCTCACAATCTTCATCACTGCTGCTGATTAAACATCGATGGCCCAAGAGCCGAAGTCTTTATGAGAAATAAGTGTTAATGTTGGCTTGGGGGAGGGGTAGGTAGGCAATATCCCAGAAAACTAAATTGCCATAGCTTTTCCCTGTGATGCAAATTAATTATACCGTTTTTTTTTTCTTTAGGAAACAGAAAGCTTAGCATGCAAATGTGCTGCAGCAATACCCACAGAACTTGCCTTAAAAACAAATGGTGTAGAATACAGCCTCGATAACAAAGGTACTTTGTTCATTTATACGAGAAAGAGGGGGGGGCGGGGTATCACCCACACCCTGATGTAAAGAATGCCAGTAACACAATTCCACAAAATCGTTTAAACTTGGGAAAGATTCGAGATAATTGGGCAATATCACCGGTCCAGCAGTTATTTTAAGTCCCCGGAGACTAAAAAGTTTTGTTTTACGCGTCTTAACACGTTCTCAAGTTTTTTACTGCAAGGCAGGGGTAGCCTGCGTAGCATGGCGGTTTTGGTTGGGCGCGCTAAGTAATAAAGGCGGGCGAGGGCAGAGAAACCGCGAGGAGATTGGGGCGGCAGCAACTCGCGGCTTCGCCACTCGTTCTCGCGCGCTTCTCGCGCGAATTTCGGGACTTCGCCGCTCGTGCGCCCGGCTCGACAAAACCGCCATGCTACGCGGGCTAAGGCAGGGGAAGCAAAATGTTTGTTCAGTTTCCATGCAAGGTGTAGCTACCAGGCTCGATTTCCGCCACTCTCTCGGGTCTGCCAAGCGCGCAGACAACAGAGTAAACCAAAGATCCTAAACAAAAGCTTAACATTAAACAGTCCTTGAAAGTGTTGATGAGCTTCTTTTTAATCTCTTCTAGTAACAACCCGTTTTTGTCGTGAATGGGCAAAAACTCTGCTGACTGATACAGAAGATAACCCCGTGTTTCTTAGACAAGTTATTGAGAACTACAAATTGAGGGTAAGCAGATAAGTGTCGTAAAACCAACGCAGTTCCCCTAACCGATTGCAATATAAGTGGACAATCAAGTAAGCCTGTCAAGTCTCAAAGCGAATACAAGAAAGTCGCGATTGTTGTCACTTTTGATTGGTCTTGATGGTGACACAAGAAATTTGTCGCGAGAGTTTTCGAAAACAAAACCAATTTTTCTGGCCAATCGCCACACGCGTAGAGAGCATCACAAGTTAGCCGAACGAAAGCGCGGGAAAATGTTTCTAATCACGGTACAGCCAGACAATTAAATGAACCAATGAGATGTTAACTTAAGTATTTGTCGCGGGCGCCAAGCGCGGGAAGGTTTGATTTTTGTAACGCAAGATTTTAATATGTTTTCGAAGAGTGTTGCCGATCTTAGAGTCTGGGACCAAATCTACTGAGACACCATGGTCCTACTTGGTGATGTCCCATGCACTTTCGCGCCATTTTCTTACAGATTAGTAGCCTGAATTTCATCCGATTTCTTCGAGTCGTTATTACTCCGTCAGTAGGGACCTTAAGATCCGAGGACGGCGACGGCAGTGAAAACGTCGCTGAAAAAGTGAATTCGCGTTCTTTCAATCTTCATGGCGATTACTCCATGTCACTAACTTTGTCAAATGTAGGTGAACCCTCGTAAATCTGAATTCCTAAGAATCATATCCAAGTTCAGAAAGAGAGAGGAAATCTCGTCGTCGCTTGTGTACTTCCTCTGTACATCGTGAAATTACGCATTTTTACGTCGTAGTCGTGCAGTGACGGCAAAGAAATGTACAAAAAAGCGTGATGCACGTGCAAAATTGTTGTTTTGCTAATTAAACCTATTGCTTTTGTGACGTTCCCGTTGCCATCGCCGTCGTCGGATCTTAAGGTCCCTAATAACGACTCCATCGACCGGCCGTTAATGCCGTTCAGTGACGTCACTACTCCTTGAACGTTAAACGTGAATTACGATCGAAAAAAATAAAGTAATTCTGTGTCATGCAGACATTTCCAAACGATATTTCTCGGTTTGCCACTTGAAAATCGTGTTTTACTCTTTGCATGTATTAAAGCAAAGGTCAAGCAGTAGTGACGTCACTGGACGGCATTAACGGCCGGTCGATTCAGACGTTACTGACGGAGTAATATAACGACTCGAAGTAATCGGATGAAATTCAGGCTAACAGATTAGCATAATTAATTATATTTACACAGGTGAAAGCGCTCGTAAAATTTCCGGCGCGAAAGACTTCAAAGTGGCAATTTTCAAGTGGTTCCCATATCTAATTTTGCCGCGTCATTGTTTAGTTGCTACGCTATTTAGTGCTTTTCAGAGGAATGCTCGTAACAAATTAAACATTGATGAACCAGGAATCGTGAACGTATTCTTTCCTTTCTCTCGTAAGAACTTTTCAAATGTTTTTCTTGTTGTTACTACTTTTCATGCCTTCTTGCTCACCATCTCAAAAATTCAGTGTTAATTTTCATTTTGCCCTGGCTTTTGTTGGCACTGTTCATTTTTGTGATAGGTGGTACTTCAGTTCAATGCACTTGACAGTTATAATATAAACAAAGGCCAACTAAAGCTTTTGATTTCGGTGAAAAAAAAATTAAAAGCGCTTTTTACAGTTCAGCTGTCTAATGGGCTTTTTATTCTTGATGTTGGGCAAATATATCAACATGTATAAGTCAAAATATATCTCCGACTTTTCTTGAAAGCATTTAATCATTTTATTAGAAAGTTCACATGTCATGTGTGTACACAGATTTAGCTCCAAAGACAGACTTAGGCTATTTATTCACAGATGAATCCCTAAATCTTTTAATTTCAAAAAGACAAAAAAAGGATTTACGCACATCTGTTGTGATAGTTACCGAGACGGTAAGCTAACGTCTAGACATATAAACTAGTAAACTTTGCCAGCTCATAGGCGCAACAGACAACCCCCTTTGTTAATTAACAAAATTTTGAGTTTCTTTGTATGCTGACACGCTAAGAGGCCATCAAAACAAGTTTAACAACTCTACGTGGGAAAAAAAGGAACATTAAACTTTCCGTTCATTTTCCTCCTTCAGTGAAAGTCAAAACTCAGAGGCACCCAACGAGAATATAGCTCAAAACCACTTAAAGATAGCATTGTTGAACGTATTTTAGTACTTAAACGGTAGATATAGGCATATTTTTATCCCCTAAAAATATTTCATCTGTTCGGATTTCCTAGCCGAAAGTCGAGTTATCCGAAAATTATAGGGATCAAAACTTACCTGTTCGAAAATTTCAGTCGGAAAAAAGGCTCCCGAAAATTCTAGGTGATCTTTTTAGAGTAAGAATCCGTGAAAAATGGGCAATTACACAATTTTGGGGGGGTTCGAAAATCCTAAGAGAGGCAGGCAAGCAAGAAATTTTACAACAAATGTTCCGAAAATTCTAGATCTCAAATAGTCTTCCGAACAGATATTTTCCAAAAATTGTCGTTGGGTGCCCCTGAAAACTTAGACTACGAGTAGTCCCCCATTTTTCCTCAGGTATAGTAGAGCGAGCGAAACGTGAGGGCGCGTGAAAATCACCTGAGGAAAAATGGGGGACTACTCGTAGTCTTTTGAAAACTCTCAGAATAGGGTGCTCTCTTAGGGACTGTTCACACTAAACCTGATATTTTTTGCGCCGGCACGAGAACCATACCGGGAAGTTAGGGGAGGGGTAGGTAGGCATGGCACAAAAACCATACCGTCTAGGGCTTCTGTTCACACATAAGAACCGTGATTTTGGCGCGATTTCTGTAACGGAGCGCAAAGATCTCTAAAGTGGAGGAGTCTCATATCTTTCATACTATACCTGATAGTTTTTCGTGTCGGAACGAAAAGCTGCCTAAAACGGCCCACTGAGTTCTGTTTATGGACTTTATGGCTGCCTTAACAAAAAACCCGTAGAACTAACTCCTAGAGACTCTGTACTTTGATACGACTGAAAAGGGTACGCAGTGGAAACTTTCGGATACGATTTGGTATAGACCTTGTCACGGTTTTCGACGCCATCTTGACGAGTCGGCAAGTGTGTGAGAAATTACAGTGTTTGTATGAGAATCTAATGTCGAATAATTTTTAATAGATTTTCCATATATTTGTCTGTAATTTTTCCCGGGACTTTCTTACAGACAAATGTATCGAAAATTTAAAAACGTGGTTTTAGGTCTTCTAGCGAATGGAACGCCCTCAATTTTTTTTCAGTAGAATCCTTAGGAGTGAAGCGTTAGGTTACAATTCATATTTTTTTCAGAACAGGCGTTTTACGGAAATCATTCGACATTAGATGCTCATACAAACACTGTAATTTCTCGCGCGTTTGCCTACTCGTCAAGATGGCGTCGAAAACCGTGACAAGGTCTATAGTAATATGCAATACCATATTATAATTAAAATTAAAAATAATTTCGTGCGATGTAAGCGGCCGGTGTAAGTTCCGTTGTGATGCTACTGGGCGCTTGCGATGATCATCAGCTTCAGAAATGGAACCTTTTTCTGCTTCTTGAGGATGTCCTCTTGCGGTAGCTTTGACTGTTTGTGGCTCGACGGGTTTGTTTCAGGGGCACCCAACGAGAATATAGTTCAAAACCACTTAAACATAGCATTGTTAAACGTATTTTAGTATTTAAACGGTAGATATAGGCATATTTTCATCCCCTAAAAATTTTTCATCTATTCGGATTTCCTAGCTGAAAGTCTCAAGATCCGAAAATCATAGGGATCAAAACTTACCTTTTCGAAAATTTCAGCCAGAAAAAAGGCTCCCGAAAATTCTAGGTGAGCTTTTTAGGGTAAAAATCCGTTAAAAATGGGCAATTACACCAATTTTTAGATGTTCGAAAATCCTAGGAGAGGTAGGCAAGCAAGAAATTTTACAAAAAATGTTCCGAAAATTCTAGATCTCAAATCGTCTTCCGAACAGATATTTTCCGAAAATTGACGTTGGGTGCCCCTGTTGTTTCTTCTCTGCTAGCCTGCGACCAGGCTCACTTTTGTGAGTTCGGCGAAAAGTTTGGCGGCGGAGCCACCAGAGCGCAAGGAAACAGACTTTTCCTCGTGATTTTTTCACTTTTTCTCGCGCGCACCGCCGAAATTTTCCTCAAACTATCACAAATGACACGAGTGAGCCTGCTCACAGACGATCCTCGCAGGCTGTTCCTCTTCCTGCAGTGCCGGCTCAAAAAACAAATGAAGCACATTTCTGTTTAAAATACTCTACCAGCGGTTTGATTTTATTTTTGTAATATTTTTGATGAACACGTCATCTCCTCTTTCGTTGTATCAGGTCTCTCTTTGTCTCCGCAGGTAAATCACGACATGAATACATTAAAGAGACTTTTGAGACAAGCGGAGACGGATCATTACGCATTATACAGGTAATAGAAATCATTTCGCGTCCCAGTTTAGTGGACACAGCAGTCTGTGGAGTTCAGAATTTACACTCCTTTAGCTCAAAAACGGCGTGCCAAATCGCACGGCCAGCACACGAGTACTACTGTTTTCACTATAGAAATCATTCAGTTCTCTCCTAGGTGCCTGTTAAATTTTAGCCTTTTTCACTGGCGTCCCATCAAAGGAAAGGAAAAAAACTGAACAAAGCCGTTTTCTAATATAAAACCGATATCAGAAGTATCTTCGGCAAAGACACGTTTTACCTCAGGGTAACCTTACTGACTCGTTGTCTCGGTAACATTGGCATTCAGCAGATTTGAGTGTGAATTTCTCATGATCCAGTGTTTTTTTCTTTCATTCGTGTTTGCCCAGCTATTTTTACAGTTGTTTCTAAAGGAAAACCAAAGAAAATGGTTTAATTAGCTTGCTGTCTAAATAGCTGTTTCCGGACTGTGATGTTTTTTGACGCGTGGGAGCAGCAATATTGACCTAAAGTAAGCCATTGATGGACGATTTGTTTTACTTTTATTATTTTTTGATATAAGATAAAAGAGTACTTTCTTGATCTGTTTACACTTACGCCCTCTCCCTTATACATTGAATGGGTAACTTCCATTTTTGGAATCACTGCAACATCGACGTGCAATCTTCCCGCTTTTCATACCATTCCGTCCTTTATACTTGACGCTGTCGCAGGAATGATTTCTCGTTTTGCTACGAACTGAAGAGTCGAAACTGCGCAAAAATCTCGTACAGTTCAAGTATAGTTTGTGCGTGAGCAAGAAAACCATTTTGGATGAATATTGTTCGTACGTGGAACTATTTACTACTCGATTGATTAAACTTGTATCGAAACGACCGGTAACGCCCTGATAGATGCACTCGGTTGCCGGAAATGTGCTATTTTATAACTCGTGAGAACGTGTTTCTGACTTAAAGATTACTGAACTGAATATTTCTTAGTGTTTCTTTCCCGCTTCAGATTTTATCACTTGCAAAGATTCAAGAGACGCTCGTTCTTTTCTCATTCTGTCGTTCAGTCAATTGCCTTGCGGCGCTTGTTTTTGTAAACTGTAGGATTACAGGGCCACTTATCTACGTCTCATTGAATGCTATAATGCCCTTCGTGTTATGGATCGTTCTTTCAAAAAGCTTTCCGACAAGCTGTGGATCAAAGTGACCATGCATTCTGTTCCCCGGGGGGGAGGGGGGTACTCCTGGGAATTCTTGGTGGGGGTGTATCCAGATGCTGACCCTATTTCAGACCAAAAAATGTCATTTTTCACACCCGTTTTCAGACCTGGCCTCTAAGAAGTTATGTCGTCATTATTTAGATTGGAACACCAACAAAAACGATTTCTTAATTTACACATTTCTCTTTCTTTCTTACTCATTCGGAATCGACAGGATAAATACGTTCATACACTCCTGTAGCTCCCTCGAAAACCATACCCGATTCCAGACCAAAATATAATGGGCAAAGTCTCAACCTGTTTTTAGACCAAAACAGCGCAAAAACCCTACCCTTTGGGGCGGCACATTCCTGTATTGTTTATAAGAGGGAGTACCCCCCCGGTTCTGTTATCGCTTCCTTGTAGTGAGTATATCAAGTGCCAGGAGTGACCAATATTAATTTTCTCCTAACAGCATCAGCAGATCATCAAGAGTAAAGGTTATGAGAATGACTGAAAACAGAAAAACCTTGATTACCAAAGGGAGAACACTTTGATCTTAAGCCAAATTCTTTCAACAATTCTTAAAAGAAATGTGTGGAGATCAGTGTGGGGAACTTGTACGTGGGTTTAACGGTTCAAAGAAAAGGGGGCGTTTATACAGAATAATTGCCGAGGGGATGTCGAACGTAGGAGGGTATAAGTGTGGGAAGTGAGATCCTCAAGATACAGGAAGCTTTGTAAACTTTCATACAGACCATTTCTGGCTGGTAGCGCACTCCTCCCTAGTCTCCCTCGCAGCCGTAATTAGGGTCGTCACGAAACGCTAATCTTCGCTAGCCGTTTGTGGAGAGGAGCATTGTGTGACGACCCTAATAGGCTTCCTTTACTCTTCCCCAAACTCTTCCCCAACGTCGCAGAGTAGAACATGCGTGATGAACCCGGCAAAAGAACGTCTGCGTTGGTGGCTAGAGGCGTGGTGCGTGGGGTAGCCTGGGATTCCCAGGTTTCTTAGCATGCCCCTTTCGACGCCTGCTACGCAGGCTACAGGTTTCTGAAAAGCGCGATTTCTATAGAGCTTTTAACAATAGGACTCTTTGGATTGTATGTTGAAGGTCGAGTGATACAGTGATACGCACGTGAAGGAAACGCAGGTCGTTGAGTTATACTCTTTTTTTTCTATAAGAATATATTTTATAAGAATATCGAGGCTGAAATTTGCGAAATTTTAAGAATATTTTAAGAATAAACCCCAGGCTGCGGTTTTGAAAAGGATGTAATTTTGTGTGTTCAAAAACTGTAAATACCACACAATTATGTTTTCAACTTATTTCATCCTCTGAACGGCAAAACTTGCCAACAAGGCGCAAAAACCTGCACTAACTATACTTGATACCCCAATATATTCTAAAACGGAAATGTCATAAGCTATAATTTAAGAATAATACAAGAATATTTTCAGCCTAAAATCAGCAGAAAAATAAGAATATTCAGCCTCGGCCGGGAAAACAACATTCTAATATAAAAAAAAAGAGTGTATCCATATCACATAATCTGTACCGGAAAAATAACAAAACATACAAGCTTACAAGCTGGCTTACATATCATTTTCCACCACAAAAACTTCCTTTAGAAAATAATAGCCTTAAAGAGGTTGTGCAGAACCCATGTCTCCCTTCCCCGTTTTGAGGACGGCAAAACTGTCTCCTTTTCCCATTTTGAGGACGGCAAAACGCTTGTGTGTGACAAACGTGACAGGACGAGTTTTGTCGTGATCTTCACTCAACATTTGTGCTTTCCGGTCGTTGCAAAAAGATACGTTCAAATGAAAGTGAAGTTTGGCGAAAAGTTATTTCAAACAAAATTATTGTCTCGCTTGGCATACGAGGTTTGCCGTCTTCATTCCTCTCCCGTCCTGTTGCGTAAGTTTACTACGGTGTAATATCAAAAGAGATCCCTCTCTTGGTAATATCTTACTCCGCGAGTTTCACCGTTGTGTTTCATTCAGTATTGCCATTCTTTCTTTAACTTTTATTTTTTTTCAATCTTTGTCCTCTTTGAACTGACTCTCGCCGTCTAATTTATGACATTCGTGTTTTCTTTGTGCTTGTTTTCAGGTCGTATGTATTTCTCTTGAAGTGTGGTAACGGACCCATTTTACTACGTAACGCCACTTTAGAAGCTCGCGCCCTTTGCTCTGAAGATGCGTTAAATATCATCCAAGTACTGGAAGAGTTCATTGAGGAAAACAATCAATTTGGAATCGAAGCTTTATCTGAGCGAACAAGAACTGACGAAAAGTGATAAATAATAGGGACTTTAAGATGCCACGAGGGCGACGACAACGAGAACGTCAAAAAAAAGCAATTTTTTTTTAATAGGCAAAGCAACAACTCTGCACGTGCATCACGCTTTTTTGTACACTTTTTTGCCGTCACTGCACGACTACGACGGCAAAATGCCTAATTTCACGTTTTATGGAGGACATAAACAAGCGACGGCTAAGTTTTCTTTCTCTTTCTGAACTTTAATATGGTTCTTAGGAATTCACCTCAAAAACACTTCGCTTGTATTTGACAAATTAAATGAGTTGGATTAATCGCGACAGAGATTGAAAGAACGCAAATTCACTTTTTAACCCTTTAAACCCTAAGATCAAAATTTGAATTCTCATTTGTTGCCCCTATTCATTTCCTACAGAAGTAGTGGGGAGAAGTTGATAAAATATCAAGCAAATTCATCTTGTGTGATCATGACAGTAATTCTCATGACCACTTTTTTTTACAAAGCATTGATATTACAAGGAGAAATTTGATGCTGATCACTCTTAGGGCTTAAAGGGTTAAGCGAAGTTTACGTAGCCGTCGCGGTCGTAGTATGTTAGACGCCCTAATGCTGGAAGCTCACGGTTTTTGCAACGGATCAGGAGTCTATGACTGGTCATCTGTTAACGTTTCGTAAATATTGATGCCTGCTTTGTAAGAATCTGAAACTGCATGATCAGTGAATGGCTCATCGCAAGAGATGGCAGAGTTGGACAGCATGTCTTGTGAACATTGAGTGATAGGAGAGCCAATCTGTTTTCAGTATTCCCAGCACAACTCCAAAATCTGGTAAGGTGGATTTATCGGTAAAAAAACAATTTTCCTCAGAGCCGGTCTGCACACACCTTTATTAGAGAGTCCTGCAACTCTTTGGTTAACATAAAACCCGCGTGAAAGCGAATTCATGTGGGCTGGATAATAGACATGTATGAAGAAACTAACTTTGAAGCCGACTTATGTCTTTTGGTTGGAAGTTCTCTGACTGTTCAGTCGTGTAGCCTCCTATGCAGGCGTTGCGTTTTAAGGGGAGCTCGTTTTTCATCCCCCCTAACTCTAACCCCCCCCCCCCCCCCCCCATGAAAAACGAGCTCCCCTAAAAACGCCTGCGTGGGAGGCTACGGGCGCCTGAGCTACCGCTCGCTGATTGAGTCTTTTTTGCCTGCCCCCCTTCTCCTTCCTCCGCAGCGGAACCTGGTCCCAGGTTAGCAAATGCCGGTTTTTTTCTTATGCAGCGAGAATTTTAAAATTAAGCTTTCCTGTATAAACATTTGATTCTAGTTAAAACTAATTCAAATGCAAAAATTCTAAAAAAAATCATTCAATACTGAAGAAGTTTTGCCTTAAGATTAATTCTCTAGGCGCGAGATTGCAACGCAAAAACCGAAAGATCGCCTCCTCGGCACACTATGCGGATTCTCCCGAAACGAAAAGCCGCTTTAAAAGAGATCATTTTTAAATATTTTTGCGAATCAGCGAAGGCTTGACATGGACTTTTTTCCCGTTAAGGAACCGCAATAACCAGAGCATTATACGTTTCTGGGAAACTGTCCACCTACCCCTCCCCTAAGCCAGCATTAACACTTACTTCTCACTTAGGGCAAAATATTGGCTTAAGGGAGGGGTAGGTGAGCAATTTCCCAGAAACGTATCCATACCCAATCAGGACCTTCGAGAAGATCCGAAAGGTTATATGGAAACCTGGCTTTAGTACACCTGCGAAAATCGGAGCAAGGTGAGCGAAAAATGTGATCGGAGTGCGAAGCGCGAGACAGAGTACGAACGACTTCGAGGAAGTCTACCAGAGTTTTCTGTTGAATATGGTCTGCTGAATCCGATTTCAGACAAGGCATTAAATACAGCTATTTCCTCCTAATGTTGTCTTTGCGGCCTTGCACGTCGTATATTTAAGGAAACCAGAAGTTATTGTCCTTGGTGAATGAGCAAATTTTGCTTGGCAATTCCCGTGATACCAGGCGTGATATCGGGATAGGCAGGCGAGAGTCCAAAACTTGACTGCTTGGGAATATTTTAACATCAATCTTTTCAATTTCGGGAGTGCCAGTGTACAATTATCAATTTTCACCGGTTTAAGGCATAGGGGGGAGGATCCAAACCAATGGTTATGTGACAAGAGTCGTCCAGTATTAATTGCTAATACGTTTGACTCATGTTTTAGGTCTTATTAGGGAGCTTAAGCAACGACGACGGCGACGGAAACGATAACGTCAAAAAAGCAAGAGATTGGCAAAACAACAACTTTGCGTGTTCATCACGCTTTTTTCTCTTCATTGCACGACTGCAACCTGGAGGGTGTTAACCGCAAGAAAACGACTTCCTTTTATCTTTTCCCGAACTTCAGTACAGTGTTTTAGAATTTAAGTCCACAAAATTTGCCAAAATTTGACGAATATTGAACGATAAAGTGTGAAACAGCGCCACTGACGAATTTGCCGTTACCGTCCTTGTTGCTTAAGCTCCTCATTGCATTGTATAAGCGTGTCACCCACTAGGCAATTACGATGACCCCTTTCAGGAGCTTCTGCCCCTTGACAGTGCAGTAAGGGAAGTTATACGGCGCAACTTTAACACAGTTGCAACTTCTCAACTTCTAATAACAAGGCATGCAACTCAATTTTCCTGCCACAACGCGTTAGTTTTAGTCTTTTTCCAGTCCGTTTTAGAAGTGAATTTTTTTGGGATTCACTTGGCCAATGCCGACCCCGAGGCTACTTTTAGACGGCACTTACCAGTTTGGCAAACAACAATTGCGTTTCCTTCTGGCAAGGGCGTAGACTAAAAATAGATAAATTTTGTAAAAGAAAGTTATCTTTAAAATTTGTCTGCAACGGTTACTTCTTTATAGAAGCATAAAAAACGATGGTGTTCATGTTCTTGAACTTGGATAAACTGCAGTTATGATGTGTCCAAATCATATTGGAGAGTTAAGCTTCACATATACGGCAAATGTCAAACGTCAAACGTCAGATTCAAGCTGAGAATTTCTCAAAATAGAAAATGAGCAGCTAAAACGGTTCAGAACCATTCCTATGGATAACAAAATTGCGTGAAACTACTAATTTATGTGTAGAAATAATGAGTAGTAAACGACAAGTAAAGGGAAAACTTGGTCACCTGGTACAAATTCGCGTTTGCCGTTTGACTGAAGTGTGCTGAGTACCGGATCTCAATCATTATTGTAATTCCGCGGTTAAAATCTAGGGTCAGGGTCTATTTTGAGTTCACTTAAAACCACAAACTTTAACAACAAAAACGTCCTTGAAGATGGAAAATGTAGCTTGCGATACAGTCGTCTTTCGTCGGTCTTTACCGCTAGAAAGCCTGAGTACAGCCGCTTCCTTTCCTCAAAAACAGTCTCTACTGATCCCCGTCGACTTTGTTTCGATGAGGGAGCACCTAGACACAGGCTTAGCGGCGAGACTTTCGTGGGAAGCTCCCTACCCTGCTGTGTAATTTTATCTCAAAATGTTTACTGTACAAACATTACCTTTTTGGAAGATCCTCGTCGTTTTTGGCAAAGCTATCACGGGCGCCATTAAACAGAAGGTTCAAGAACCTGAAAGATTTTCTTTTGTCAGTCAAGATGGATAATTATGGCTCATTCGCGGTTTCCGGAAACCCCGTAACCTCGAGGAATTTTCACTTCTAGCGAGTGAATCTACTTCAAATAAATTTTCCAAGAAAGGTTATTTTTCAATTACTCGCACGATTTTTACATTGACGAGAGAAAAGGGCACAAAAAGCGTTGTGAACACTTTACGATTATAAGCTATTATTTGACTCCATAGATTCAAAGGTTTGAATAGGTTTTTTTTTAGGCAGTCAGTTCTTAATTCCCGGCCTTAATTACAGACATCTTTTCGCACGCCGGCTAGGCGGAAAAACGGCTTTAAGGAAGTAGAAAGCTAATTTGGTCAGTTTCTTTTCATGAAGAAATAAAAACAGCGGCACGTGACCGCAATTAGCATATCGTCGGCTTTATTCGTTATTCTTTAAATCAACTTGGTTTTGTTCGTAAAAAAAACAAATAACTTCTACTCATCTTACCCCAAATAATAGACAAACCGATCCGTGATAATAATGGAAAGGGTTCTAAATGTTGTGATTCAGTTGCGTGACGTCCCGAGTAACTTTGTAAAAGAAAACTTGTAAAAACGGTAAACGTCTCCCGAAAAGCGGGTTCAATTCTGTTATGACTCAATGGCCGGATTTCAAAATCGAGAAATTTTGTAACTTCTATTAATAGTTATGTGCGACTGGATATCAGGCGTGACTGAATATTAATCATAACGTTAGACTTTGTAATATATTCAAGGTCCGTAATCGGATAAAAAGCAACAGAATACAGAGAACCGATGACAACTGATCAACTCCCTTTGAAGAAATAAAAAACAAAAATCCCCTGACGTTCGAAAGCTTATCTTTCTGTAAGAAGATGCCGCTTAACAAAGAATTTTGAATGATGAAAACAGTTGATTGCATTGAAAACCATTAATTGGATATGAAGCAATTGGGATTTGCAAGGCACTTAACACATTATTTCAGTGATAGATCATCTTCGTAGATAATGTCAATATTTACATGTAAAATTTCCGAATATTGTATAAACAGACGCTTTGGTAGATATAACGATAAATCTTTAAGTTAAAATTATTTATATACTGTATACGATTTCCTGTGAGTTTTCGAATATGTCAAATCAGAAGTATATTTCCGTTTTTTTCAAAATCACGTCAATCGCCGTTTTAACTCGAGACAGGTTTCCTCTCCGGCATGTTCTGCTAGACTGTCAGGCCAAAAGATTTATCACAGTCCTACTGCAATGAGTCCTTATTGTGAAATCATTATACCACCCTCCAAGAATCCAAGCAGGCGTTTTCTACAATCAGGAAGTCTCGACGCCCGCATAAGAAAATCACCAAAGATATATTGGTAAATTCTCTGTCCCTTTATTTTTTGAAAGAAAAAAGTCCTTCACGGAACCTAAATTAAACAAATTATTATATTTTGATGCAAACTTTAGGATACTGTCATGCAAGCCAGCCGCAAACAGACAAAACATGGAGTTTTCACCCAAGTGGCTGAAATCTTGCGTCATCGCTATTAACTGTTTGGCGCGTTTCGTGGGTGTATTTGCAAAGGCAAGCTCCAGGGATCTTTGTACCTTCGAATCTGCGTATGTCAGAAACTCAAGGTAGAAGTACTATTAGTTGAAACAATGTTTTTACGTGTTCTAACCCCTTTTTTACCTATTAAAAAAATAATAAAATAAAATAAAAAACGGGTGGACTTTGAAAAATGGACGGTGGAGTTCTCATTCACCTGTAATTCCTCTGACAGGCTAAAATTTGAATAAGGGTAGCAGGCTATATAAATGAGAAACAAATCAACAAATTTGCTCCTATTCACCTCAAGTGTAACTTCCTGTGTAAAACAGGCATTGAAATTTTTTCTTTTTGATCTTAAAAATATGCATATTTAAAAAGCTTGAGTTTTTTCTCTGACACGTCAACACGGTCAATAAATCCGATGCCAAAAATTGCAAAATCTTAGTTTTCTTGGTCCATCATCAGTTTTTATAGTTACATTTTTGTGGACAACTAAGATTAATAAGTAAAAAATGTTCACAGCATGGAAGATAAATAAATGTGGTCCATAATTTAACATCTTCTCCTCAAATTAAACGAGATTGCGGGCACGCATCTAGCATAAATATCCGAGCTTGTCAAAATCTCATGCAATACATGCAGATCACGCGCGTCTAAACAAATATTCACCTCAGATGACACCACTTGAACGTTCAAAACTAAATTTATTCATGATGAAAGAAAGATTCGGGACAGTTCATTCTTTGGCTTTAATTTTGTTTGAGGAGGTTGGGAAGCCAAGCTAAAGCAGCTGAACTGTTTTTTCGGCGCGCTTTTTAATCACAATACACATTCTGATTGGTGCAGTGGTGTTTGATTGACAGGGTGTCACATGACCCAACCACAATTTCTCAAAGGCGTGATTGCATTGATTTTCTAACGAGTCTCTCGGTGTACTCTCTTCGACCTTCCTAATCAGTTGTTTGTCCCTGTAAAGTCGCCGCATTTCAGTTCTCTTCGAAGGCGACCGCCGTAGCAATGTTTAAGTTTTTTTCAAGAACACGAGACAGGAGCTCGGGACATCTGAAGGACAAACTCGGCAAGGATCTGTTTCTCTTCAACAAGGTTTGCTTTAGCGCTTTCTGGCTAGTTCTTTGAAAAGAATATCGTTCGGTAGACATGTGCTCGCTATTAATACCCTCAATTTGTTGCAGGCTGTAGAGCATGGATTTCCACCGAAGCCTTCGGCAATTGCTCATGATCCAGAGCTAAACTTACTGGCTATTGGGACAAGCAATGGATTGCTTAAGATGTATCCTTTTCTTGTAAATGTGCGTAGTACTTTTGGTTGCTCTCTCCCACCCTTTTCCATTCCAGACAATTCTTACTCTTTTGTCCTCGAAGAGTTTTGTAACACCTTCGAAGGACAACTATTAGCTCCGAAAAATCCGGAGATTTGGGGCCATTTCTAGGAATTAACTACAGTTAAGCTGAAAACATCAGCTCCCAGACAGCAAGTTGTAGATCATGATTTGATTAAAAGCGATCTGGGAATGCCACGAACACTGTAGCAAGCGTAAATTTGTTGCTCGCCTCAGACACAGCTTAACATTGGTAGCCTTGTTAAAGAAGTTTTTCTTTCGCTTCCAATGTACTTCAAGTAGGTCTTGTGACTTCACCTTCCGAAATGTTTTGATGTCGTTTCAAGTGAAATTGGCTTGCAGGAAGCCTCCTACGTGCTCTGAACAGGATTGGATATTTCTAGAGGGTAGAATTTGCATGCAAACCAGACGTGATTAAAAGAAGAAAACCCTGAAGACATCGCCTTTGAATTACCCATTGCCACGGCTTCTAAGTTAGGTATCTGGGCCAACGCGAAAGAGCTCAAATTTTGCATAAACAACGTGGATTACCCTTCGAACGCACGTGGACCAGTCGTAAGTTACGTTTTGTAAACTCGCGTCCGCGTCGCTATCATTAGTAGAAAGTATCCTCGCATTTGTATAAGGTTCCTTCTGGATTTTTAAGTGGCTGCTGATATTTTTTGATAGCTGTTCAAACGAAGCTGATCTTTGATCACAAAATTAAGATCCTTGAAGTAACAACTATCGCGGTACCAGGTTCAAGAGTCGAATATGCGAGAAGGAGATGTTAATTTTGAAAAACGAAAATCAGCATGTTGTTGCCTCTAAATAATTCTAAATGATAAAGTTAATTTGGGCTCAAGCCGAGTTAGCAAAAGAAATAAACACCTAGCTCTTAAAGGTGAAACTGAAACAAACTTCTGAAATTTACATGAAACAAAAATTCCGGGTCGTCGATTTCATTTCGCCGACATAATTTCATTCATAATTAAGTGCAACGCCGTGTTGCCTTTTCTCTTGGCGTTAGGTATCCGGAGTACGTCTTCTCGTTACATTTTGTTAATCGTATACTGCGCCTGCCATGGAATAGCCTCCTTACCAATTTAAGTCTGCAGGGCAAAAGTGTATTAGGTATTTGAGTCACGCGGGTACTTCTTGTGTTTACCACATATTCTGTATGCATGAAACCCCCGCGAATTTTTCTTTGACGTGTTTGCTAGCTATGGCCGTCCTGGAGTGGAGCTTTCTGCCAGCCATCAGAACGAAACAGTCATCCAAGAGTTGCACTTTTTGCCTGAACAGGTAAGTGACCAACAAAAAGCTTGATACTTCAGGTTTCATGTTTGTAAACTTCTGTCGACAGAGGGGAAAATGGAGGGTGTGTTTGTGAGGGTGGGGCTTTTAAATTCAATTACGAAGGGAAAATTCTAGTTTCTGACCCAGCTAGAAGCTAAATCAGTAGTTGCCCATGTTATGGAACGGAGTCCACTTTGTGTTTCTTATATGTGTTGTAATCCATTTCGTCCAGGGTTTTCTAGCACAGGAAATCAATACATGTCTATATTTATTTTGTCTGCCATTTATTTAGAATAAATTTAGGTAATGATTTTAACCACTGGAATAACATTGTGCGAAGACTTCTATTGTTTTTAGTCAAGGTCTTGTTAAAACTCAAACGAGCTTGCCTTTAAACTACTTATTGTGGTCTCATCTGGATATTTTAATTGTGTTACAAAACGGAATTTCTTTGACATAAAATATTCAAATTCTGATATTGGCATTTGTTTGTAAGTGAATAAATTCTCTTTCGCTGAATAAACTATTAGAGCCTTGTTACATTCATCCATCATATTTGGTGTTTCCAAGAGATCAACTCCCCGATTATTGCTAGATGACTGTTGGAAATTCCAATAGTTTCGAAAGTATTGGTTTGCATGTGATATTATTCTTGAATCTTGCCCATGGTCAAATGTTGAAGCAAAATTATGCAAATTTAAATTGGAGGCCACTTCCTTTCCCGTTTAATTTTTGTTTTTTCAACCTTTTTCAATCCATGGTAGTCCAAAATGTTCATCTTTATGAACTCTAATTTTTCTCATATTGCAGAGAGCACTTTTTATGTGCACACGTTGTTTATGACGTCAGTATTATAGAACCAAGCAGTGCATTAAATCATGAATGAAATTAAAATGAAATCTCCTTTAGGGACCGGTCATTATTTATGTGGGGGGGTGGGGGGGAAAAATCATGGGGTGGGCCAGGCCTATTTTTTTTAGAGAAAAGGGGTGGGCCAAAAGAGAATTTTATGATGATTGGGGGTGGGTCATCGTGTGTTTTGTAAAGAATCACACTCACTACAATTCATGTGGAAGATCTAAATAAATTCTAATGCTGTACGAAAAAAAAAAAACTGGTGAAGAATTACATTGAGCACTTGTTGCAGCTGCAAAATGTCAATGAAATCCGTAAGCAAGAGCGAAGAAAAGAAAAGCTTGTTGGAACCATAAAAGATGTACATTGCTATGACTGGAAAACACTTGTAGAGAAGGGGGAGCTTGACACTCTGAAAGTCCCCGAGTTGCACGAGCATAATAAACTTGGCAAGAACGTAAAAAAAATCGACAAAATCAAGCGAATCACAGTACACTATTATGAAACTTCAAAGGAATCTACATTTCCTTCAAGCATCAGTGTTGGTGAGGACAGTGATGAGAGTGACAGTGACAATGACCTTGTTTTGTGTGATGAAAGTGAAAGTGAAAGTGAATCAGATGATGACAGTCATACTGTAACAATACAATAAGGCACATCAACAAGAAGTGGCCGCAGAGTAGGACACTGGTCCACAGGATATGCTGATTTCGTTCAGTGAACAGGAACTCCTTATAGAGGTATAGATTGAAGGGGGTTGGGGGTGGGTCACCTCTTATATAAAGTTATATGGGGGTGGGTCAAGAATTAACTAATGGCCTTAAAGGGGTGGGTCACGTTTTTTCTTTCATGCTAAAACAAAAAAAATCCCCCCCACCCCCCCACATAAATAATGACCGGTCCCTTAAGGGACCCCTCTTCTGAATGTATGCAAGTTGGCTGCTTGTAGGTAAAGGCTTGCCGATATATATCTTGACTTATGATTGAGGCCTGCAGAAAATGTTGTTAACTGTTGAAACATATGTATACATTGTGTGCAGTCTGAGATTCGCAAAAGTTTGCAATGCCCTCTGTCCACTGGCACTTAAACTTGAAAATTTGTTGAAAATTCTCACATACCAAAGTGGTTCGTGGGTCACTATAATTTCTGCAAAGTTGTGCATGCAACATTGGCTGTATCAGCAGTGGAAACTAGAGACTGGGCAAAGTCCATCTCTCTTACATTTTAATAGTTTAAAACTTTGTGACATCTAGAAGATTTTGCTGCATTTCTCAGTCAACCATTTCCAAATAAAAACCAAAGTATGCAATTCATTAGCCCTTATTAGGAATATAACACAATGTTGTGTGCCTTGGACTTGTTGTGATAGTGGGAAGTTGTCCACAGGCTTTTAATGCGAATGATTTTGTAGAAGAGACTGTCTGATTTGTGTTAGTTGGTAATTGCATAGTGGAACTTGCACTAAATATTTTTGGGCATTTCTGCAATGTCCTATGAATTACTTTTCGAGAAAGGTTGCTCAACCCATTGATGACATCAAAACGTGTTCATCCTAAAGCACACTCATTGTGCTGTCACTTTGTTACATCACAAGACTACAGATAAGAAACTGATAAGAAATTGTCCATTTTACACAGTTGTAAGAGGTCTTTCTTGTGTTGTTTGTTTCTAGCTTTTTATGACTCTTGTTGCATGTGAAGTAACATTTAAATCATGCTTTTATGTCAGCTCTATATTAATTAAGTTGGCAACCAAAATTTATGATCTGGCAACAATTTTTTTCCCATTTGTCACCGGCAAGCTCCTCAGCAAACACACAAAAAAAATCAACTCTGGGCCATTATAAGTAGACATGGCTGCTCATAAGAACGTCTGTTAAGAAAGCTTCAACTGTGTTTCCAAATTCCCTTTCTGTCGTGCACAAAACCCTAAACCTTGTTTATTTTGCCACATTGTAAATTGGCTGCTTTTGTTTGTATGCGCTAGTGCATAAATACTTTGCACATGTGATCTATTTCCATGAAGTATTCCTTTTTATTTGCCAGGTAGACACTGTATTTCAGGGATTTTGTGATTGATCTCACAATTTAAAGACAAAAACATCTCTCGAATTCCCCCAGCAAATTTTTAGTCAATTAAACTACATAACAGTCTGCTTCATCCCAACTATGATGTTGGAACTCAATAAAGCAGTGCTAAAAACAAGTCCTAATCCAACTGTCTTTTCTTCCCTCAGACAGTCACAGTTCTCTTTGTTTTAATGCCAAACCTTTCTCATTGTACACCTCTGCTGCTACATTTACATTCCTTGGGCATTGATTATCTTGTAAAGGATGTTTTAGACACTTGCTTTTTGACAGTATGTGGTCTTGAAACAGCTAGTGAAGGGAACAAAGACAAAATAAGTGCATGATTTTGTCTCTTGCTCAGTTTGATCCTTTGTCTCCTGCTATGCCTAATGGGATGTATTGTGTGCTATTAACCATTCCCTGTTATCATGGTTTGTAAAACTTTAAAGCTGCAAATTTAGCTAATTCAGCTTCTAATTTTGGTACATTAGTACACAAACCTACAGGATTAGAACATATTCCTTGTTTGTAACGTAAAATATATTGGCTGACCCAATTACATATTTATGACTGCTGCTAAAACATATAAAGAATCTTCTTTGTTTACAAGACAAAGTGGTTCAAATTATCTGTTGTGAAATTCAGTGGTTAGAATGGCAGACAATAGTTTGGCAGGTCATGCAGTGAGTTTTAACCTGTAAAGCTTCTTTTATCACAAAATTAAAAAAATGATGTATTCCTAAAATTGAGATCATCAAGATGTAATTAGCTGGGAAAATTAAGTTCGTGATGATGTCTATTTTGGTTAAAAATAAACAGCCTTGAAATTAAGGGAGAAAAACCAAGTGGTAAACTGCTGAATAAAATTGCAGATGCTTTTTTAAGGACCACGATGCAGGGCTGCCTCTAACAACGATGGGCCGAGAATATTTCCTGTGACTACCATAAGCATAACCCTTGGCTACTTTCATAGGAAACAAAGTGAAAATAAAAGCAACATGAAAGAAGAATTCCCCAATTGCTAATTGCATCTACAGGGTTCTCATTAGGTTTTAAAGTAGACAGCTTTGATGTTAAAGTAGGTGGCTTAGCAATCGAATCCTGAAGGTAATTTCAGGCTTTCTTTCTCTCACTTTACCAGTAGGTGACTCAGACCTCAAAGTAGTTGGGTATTTTAGCTAGTTCTGGTGCTTAATGAGAACCCTGCATCTAACCGGTGAACTTGATTTCTAAGTGACATTCCAGACACAATGGAATGCCACCAGATTCTATTGAATGCTATTCTTGTGCTTTCTTGTTGTTTTATTATTGCTTTTGCTGATGTCTGTTATGACTATTTTTAGGGACGTATCATCAGTGTTTGTGATGATGGCGAGCAGAACACCATCCATCTGTGGGAGGTAAACAAGAAAGAAGGGAAATCTGTTCTTGAAGAGGTGAAGACATGCACATTGGAGGGAAGGTAAGACAGATGTTATTAAAAAAAAGAAAATAAAGGTTTAAAGGGTTGTTTATGGTGGAAAGTGCACCTAGCTTATGCAGCTACTTTACAGACACCGCACTCAAATAATTAGAAACAAATAATTTAAACATAACATAACAGCATTAAAAACCCCAACTGGCAGGAGGCAACCAGTTGGCTATTTAAAAGCATAGCCGAGGTTTTGAACTTGGGATGACAGAGAACAAATACAGCAATTGGCCAGAGGCGGACTCGAACCTGGGACTGTGGGATTATGAGTCCAACGCGCTGACCACTTGGCCATGCTGCCTCCTGTTATTGTTGTCATAAGTTTGGGGTGGATTCATTTTTTAAAACATACATGTGTTGTAGCCCTCAGTTTGACTTGTTGGAGGTATTGTTTTAAAGCTTTCATGTTTAAAAACAACAAAAATTTCCAACAGGCAGATGCAATGGCTATGCGTGAGTGCTGCAAATGAACCCACCCTATATATATCAATATTGCTGTGGCGCTGGCTATTTCACGTGAACTTTCTGCCTACTCTTCTTTGGAAAATACCCCAGTTTAAATACAGTATTCATGTGCTGTCCCCAAATGAAAAAGCCAAAAGTTAATGTCTGTGGTCTTTTCAAATACTCTAATTTTTGGTCCAGAATGCTGGAAATGCATTCTAAGAGACCCAGATTCAAAATGTTTCCAGGGGGAGTTGCCCCAGGACCCCCTATAGAAACTTGCGCCTTCAGCGCTTGCAAGTTGTGCTTTTGGCACAAGTTTTTTCCTTCTCTGCTTACTCCAAAGCTTTTGCCACCTACTTATAACCTTATTGAAAACCCTGATATAAGTCCACCATATTGCACATGCATATAATCGTTGCAATTCCTGTGGGCTGTACTATAGAGCACTGTGTTCTAATTTTTAATTATAGAGTATTTACTTCCATTGTCTTTTGTTAATGTTTGTAGACTGAAAAAGATCTCTGTGTGCTGCTTGTCCATGAAAACCAATCGCCTTTACCTTGGAACAGAGGGTGGAAACATCTACTTGTTGGACATCAATTCTTTTGAACTCCAGGAATACATTATCTATCAGGATGTGGTCATGCAAAGGTACCTTGAATCATAAAGAATAATATTTAGTATCTATTGGCTTTTGCTTAGTATAAATTTATTAACTGCCTTGCAGTTGGTTCAAGAACTTTATATAATTTTCTTTTGGTAGTGTGCAGGAAGAGAGCAAAACAAATGCAGGTTCGGTAGAAGCAATTCAGGAACACCCAGATGATTCAAACAAGGTTAGAACACAAATCAGTGATGCAGTGATTTTGTTACAAAGTCCTGGGACTCATCTTGTGAAAAATCATGACTTTATGTGAAAAGACAGTTAATCTCAAGACAGACTCCAAAACTCTAAATTACAGTATACTAAAATTAAAATATAGTCCTTTTATTTTGAAGCACAACAAAGGCATTGTTAAACAATAGCACAGAAATTACACAAATGAGGTATTTGGACCACAAATACACATGTTCAGATCGATCAATCAATCTTTGCTTCCTATGGGATGCATGTCATGAATTGTTTTGTGTCTTAAGGGATTTTAATGCGTCAGGGATGCAGGATGCAGAGGTACATGTTTGTAACAAAATCACTGCTGATGATAGTTTTCTTGTCACTCAAGGGTGGAAAATGTAGTGTACTTGAAACTGCTGTAAGTGACCAGGACTGTCAGTAAGGGCCAGGGGGCAAGGATAGCCAGCCCCCTGCTACTTTCATCTGAAACAGAAGGAAAATATGGGCAAAAGAACTTCTAACCTTTTTAATTTCCTGCCAACTAATTCAGAGCTTCAAATAACAGCTAGTCAACAGACAATGTCTGATCAGAACTGGGTCTTGACTGGACTAATCCTTGGATTGCTGGACATGTTGTCCGGTCATTTCCTTGTTCAAAGAAATTCTAATTTTTAGCTATTTGATAAGAGACAAAATTATGAGACAAATTGGTCGTTGAGGAATTCCTGCTAGTCGCAAATTTCCATGATGTCATCAAGGTCCTGTCACAAGGGCAAATCATCATGTCTTCCATTTTGTTTACTTTAAGTGCTCTCAATTAGTAGAGGGTTTTACCTTTGTCTAGATACCAGTGACTCTTAAATAAAGTGATTGATTGAGTGATTGATTGATTTGAAAGTACCCTCACAAAGAATAATCTCACAGCACCTAGAATACCCTGTGTAGCAGTTGTTGCAAACTGTGAAAAGCAAACAGAAGTCCCAAAACCTGAAAATCTGACCACCCTTTTACTCTAACAAAAATTCACAAGTGTAACTTTAAAATAAAAGGCTCAGACTACTACTTAAAGAGTAAAAAAAGCAAGAAATATAAAAAGAGAGTTTGTCTGTATTTGTTTGCTTGCATGCAAATATTTTCTGTGTTATTATTAACCTCTGAATTGCAAGGTTCAGTCAACATCCTGTCTGTTTTAGATGAAGGAAAACTTTTATATACACAAAATATTCTTATTTGCAATGCATTGAATGTCCCACAATTTTGCTGCCAAATTTCGAAAATCCTAAGACGTTATGAATTTAACTTGCAAGTTAAGTGTGTCCTGTTTGACCTGACAACATTGCCAGCATCTGCCTGGCTGTTATTTGAAGCTATGTAATTGCATGCCATATTTCCCTGAATAAGCACAGACTTCAACTAAATATTTTGGCTAAAAGGAGGGCTCTTAATCAAGGGGGACGCTTGTTAAGTTTTTCTTTTAATTAACTGTAACCTTAATAGAAAAGCAAAAACTACAGCATTATTTATGTAAATAACTTGTTATGTTGTCGAACAGATTCTCATTGGCTACAAGAAAGGCCTGGTTGTTCTGTGGAACCATGCTAAATGTAGTGTTCAAGCCACATTCAGCATCCAGTCATCTGAACAACCTCAAGAAGTAGAAAGTGTAAGCTGGCATTCTGATGGAACAAAGTTTATCAGTGCTCATGGCGATGGCAGCCTCACCAAATGGAGTCTTGAAAGAGGACCTGAAATACCTAAAGCCGTCACTCCTCTGGGTCCTTTCCCCTGCAAAGCAATCACAAAAGTGGAATGGAGTAGTTCATCAGTGTTCTTCAGTGGTGGCATGCCTCGTGCCAGCTATGGTGATCGGCACTGTGTTTGTCTCATTCAAGATGCAAACTTGGTTGATGGAGGTGACAACACACCCCAGGTTGCATTTGACTTTACATCTCATGTTGTTGACTTTTTCACTGTGAAAAAGGAAGGAGAGGGTGAGTGAACATTCCAGCTGTACAACTGTTTATCAGTTGATGGTCATAACTTCCTTAACTTAAAGTTGTTCTGTGGTTTTTAAACAATAGCTGATCAGTTTTCAAAGGCCAATGAAACAGAGGTTTCTGAGAGGCCTGTATGTTTTCACGGTCAGTTACCTGCTGGGCAAGCAAAGTTTGTTTCGTAGAGACTTGTATAGTTTAGTTTGGGCTTGCTTTTCAGACTGTGAGCTAGTAATCTGAGGCAAAATATCGCCCTTCTGGCCAACTGATTTTCTTGTTTTTGTCCTTTTCTCTTGTGTAGAACCAGCTTATCTTGTGGTGCTGTGTGAAGAGGAATTAGTTGTTATTGATCTTGTGACCAAGGAGGCTGGGTAAGAATAATTTTTTATAACAATAAACTTGGACATGGTTGCCACAGAGTCGGGAAATAGGAAGGGAAAAAATTTCTTCGTGGTCAGGGAAAATTTAAGTCTTGGAAAGAAGTCAGGGAAAAGGGAAATTTTGAGAGTACATATTTATTCTTTTCCCCCAACTTTTATTGTTATGTGACACCTTTTGTACATTTTATGGACATATATCATGTTGCATCAATAAAAATATTGTTCATGAAATTGAATGACAAACCGGATGTTGGGTTTTCAAGAAAATCAATCCTATGTTGCACATATTGTCGAGGAACTATCAATATTCATGTACCAAGCACATGACTTGACATGGCTGAAATAATAAAGAAATGGCTGTGAGGAGAGGTTTGAGTCCATTTCCAGGACTAATTTGTGATTGGTCAGGGAAAATTTACATTTGTCAGGGAGAAAGTCAGGGAATTTCAGAAACCTCTGGTTGTGGCGACCATGTTGGAGTGAAATTGATGTGAACCACATTTGCGAAAGTAAAGAAAAAAGGTCGTTGATGCAGGTTATCCTTTGCACAGGTTTCCCACCTTCATGAAGCCTTACCTTGTATGCCTGCACTCTTCTCCGATCACTTGCTCAAGTCATAGCCATGACTGCCCACCAAGCTTATTTGACCAGATAGCAAATGCTGGAACCAAACAACTGGCAACAGACTTCTCACAGGAGGTAGGTTGTAGTGTTATACATACTCAGTAAGGAAAAATCTAGACACTTTGTCTGTGCATTTTTGCTTGATATGATTTCCTAAAAAGGCTGCCAAGTTGCAACACATTAGTGCTGGAAAAGGTTTGCAAAACCTTGCCATGAAATTACTCCTTGTGTACTCTTAGGCTATGTTCTCACTTTGCCGGATAGCTTTTCGTGCTGACATAAATAGCCATCTGGTATTCTTTGTTTGCAACCATGTTACAAGGGGGCCATGTTGGGGGTCAAAAAGTTTTTCTTGAAGAATTTACAATACAAGAATTTAAAATATAGAGTTGAGTTCCCAGAGGAGAGAAATGTTTTTGTTCTTGACCACAAACATGGCCACTGTGACGTCACGTGCAAACCAGCAACATTATTAACACCTATCCACTATTTGTCTCTCCACTTAAGAGATTTGTGTGGTGCACGTGCATTTGCTCCGTTACCTGCCAAAGTCACCTTTCTCATGTGTGAACAGGAGCCGTACCCAGCATGGTGTTCATGCTGGCGTAAAAGCTGTCTGGCGTGAATATAGCCTTACATTTTTTTATTAAGGGCTTATACAGTCACCAGACCATGTTACAGTAAAATGAGTGAAAAAGGCAAATTTACTTACATTAATCTTGTTTATTCTTGCAGAGCTGGCCCATTACAGGTGGAAAAACTTTAATTGAAGAACCAGAAGCAAAGGACCTTCTGATAACGGGGTAAGCTGATTAACATGGGCTCATTACCCTTTGACCCCTAAGTTCAAATAAAAACAGTTTCCATTTCTTTATTTCTCCTTTGGTAACGCTGTTAAAAGAAGCGTAAAGGTCAACAAGGAAAGGAAAGTGACAAAGGTCTTGATAAACAAATTGTTAAACAGATTCTCCATGTTTCAGTGCCATATGAAAAATATTAAGAAAAGTGTGGAGAGCGTGTATGACTCGGGATCAAGATCAGGTTTACAAGAGTTTCACCCACTTGCTCTTATAAGACCTTGTTATTCTGAAGTTTGCCAAGAATGTAATGAAAGATAATTTGAATGGTTAAACCTTGACATTTTGTCTACAATATTTTGATAATACAGATATATACATTTATAATTATTTTGAGAGTGAAATGGTTTCATTCTGTGAAGAATTTCTGGAGCAGATAAGTAAAAACTTATTTAGCATTGGATTTGAAGTTTATATGGTGCCAATGTTGTAAATAGAACATCATTGTAAAGGAAAGTGATGGCTAATTTTGCTGCCAAAAATGTTTCTAATTCTGTTTGTGCTTTGTTATTGCAAATAAACAGCTGTTAACAAAAAAGTCCCCTGGGCATATGACAAAATGCTCTCCAGTAGCCTGGGGCAATGTACAAGTCATTGCATAATAGGCAAGCCAAATTTCGTAACCTTATCTGGAATAATAAATATTAATTTGATAATTAGAAATTTGGCTTGATTCTCGTAGCTTAGGGCTAGTTGAACTGAAGTGCCCTTAAGTTAAACTGATTTAATCTCATGATCACCTGCTTGGTGCAATTTTATTTGTGTTCTAAATGGTTGTTTGTTTTTCTGAAATCACTTTTCTGTCTTGTTTATTTTTTTTTTTTTTTTCAGTCATGAAGATGGTTCAGTCAATTTTTGGGATGTTTCCCATCTTGAGATGCGCCTCATCTACACACTGAACACAGCCAAGTATTTTGTAGGGGAGCATGAAGGCCATGATTCTGAAGCCCGCGATGCTGAGGAAGAAGTTTGGCCTCCATTCAAGAAGGTCGGTAACTACTGCCCATACTCAGATGATCCACGATTTGCTGTGACCAAGATTGTTTTTTGCGCGTCTAATAAGACCATGACAGTTGCCGGCAATGGAGGTCAGGTTCTCACCTTTGATCTGTCAGAAGAGGAGACAAGCGTGGAAGTGCAGGTATAGTACACTTTGATGTTACGTCTATGGCTACTTGTGATTTTTTTTATCAGAAATCATATTGTGTGCTAGAAGCACCGGACCTAGACCAGCAGACAATGCTGGAAAAAGTGTTGCTTAAGTCAGCATGGCTCAAGACTTCTGAAGCTTTTGTTTAAATCATAGCTAACTGCAACAAATTAATAATGCAAGTAGTTAATTATCTTAAAGGTGTAGTTAATTATCTCATGTAAATAAATTAGTTATCCTGCTGTAAAACTGATTTTCTTTGCACCCTATAAAGTTGCTTATACTGCTTTCAAAGTGCCTCATTAATATTGTGTTCCCTGACATACAGTCCCTCAATTTTTGTGGTCTTAGACAACAGGAAATATTTTGCTTTACCAAAGCATCCATGACAAAGTTAATGGTCAAAACGTAAATCATTTGATTTCCAAATAGATGGAAGAGCTTGATTTCACTGAAGACAAGGAGAACTTTCAGTGGAAGGGACATGGTCCATTACTTCCAAAGGAAGGCTCAATCACAGTTCCAGCTGGCTTCAAACTGCAAACAGGCCTGCAGCTTATACCAGCTGCACCAGTTAGTGCATTGGCAGTGGACACACGCTGGGGACTCATCGCAGCTGGAACTGTCCATGGATTCGTTGTGTACGATTCCTTGAATAAGAAGATGGTCACATCTAAATGGACTGTTAGTCAAGGTAGGGAGTACTCTGTATTCAGAACAAAAACTATTTTTTCTCACACTGAGAAGGATGCTATAAAAATATAGCATTGTTCACAATTTAAGTAATAGACAACGTTTTCTTTGTTTGCATAGCTTGATATAAACACGAGAGGGGTTGGGAGAATTCATTGAGGGTTTGCATAACAGTTTATAATTCTCCCAACCCCGCTCGTGTTCAAATAAGGCTACGCAAATGCAGGAAAAAAAGTTTTAAATATTGCTTTCATTACTTAACTTTCCTGAGAAAAAACCAAACTCTTTCTATGGCACTGATTAAAAGAGAAATTCTTACCAGTCGCGAAGTCTTGTACTCAAAGTCTTGCACATGTAATCAGTTTCTGTTTTGCAAAAAAGATTCTTTCCAAAATATGGACTTTTCTCACTTAAAATGTCAGCTTGAGCAAAAAAAAATTGACACAGCAGGTTTGGAAAGATTTTCCAAGTTTCAGCCAACAGGGCGGGACTGTGTAATGCTGATACTAAAAGTTTTTATTTTTGCAGAGACTGACAGTGGAGAGCATCTCTCAAGAAGGAAATCCCTTAAAGAGAGCATCCGTAGATCATTCCGCCGCTTGCGTTCTCGCAAAGGATCCCGATCTGGTGCAACACCCAAAAAAGAAGGAGATGCCCTAGCTTCCCCCACACAGGAAGCAGTAGCAACACCAGTGTCACGGCTTGTGGAGGAAAGTCGTGTTGATGAGAGTGTATTGAGTATGGTTCGCTGTTTGTACTTTGTGGACACTTATATCAAAGATGGTAAGCCTTCACTTTTGTAACTTAAAAGTTCTGTGTGATTACAGGATTAAGCATTCATAATTTTCGTAAAAGGTGAATATACAATATCTCTCTTTTTACTTCAGAAATTTCTGGGAAATGTGAACACAGAATTTTAATCATTGTGATGTGTTTTTTTTTGTGCTTTTTAACATCTGTAGAACAAGTGTAGGACTTCCCCGTACCCCTCTCAACAATATTAGTCTGGTCTAAGCATAACTTTGCTTTTGGGTACACTGCTTTTCAAAAGGTTGCTGTTGTCAAACCAGGTATAGAGTATTTTCACTCATGTGGCCACGATCTATACGTCTATGGTTTAAAAGAAAGCGCCTACATAAAAAAAGAGTTTAACTGACACAGTGTTGGCTTGTAACACCAACATGGCTGTCGTTTCATTGTTTTGGAACACCAATATTGTCGCCGTGATGTCATGTGAAAATGCCTATGCAAGGTTATCATTAACACTAACATTGCTCTGTCTACATTCAGGAGTGCACCATTGTCCCTCCTTGTGGGCAGGAACCAATGCTGGGCACATTTTTGTCTGCTACCTGACCATCCCTGGAGGAGAAAAAAGAACAGAGGAGGAAGTTCAAGTTGAGATCGGCAAGGAAATCAAACTCAAACACAAAGCTCCTGTGGTTTCTATGTTTGTTGTGGATAAGGAGGGCACACCCTTGCTTAATGATATCGTAGAGGATCAAGGCAAAGGTAATAGAAATATGGACAAGAAACAATTTTTTTGACTTGGCCATAGTATTCAGCCTTAACTTTTGAGTCTGGTCAGAAAGTCCCCTGTATTGTTACCATTAAATTTGGCCATATTTGGAGTGAAGAGTTTAAAGTTAAACCTAGGGGCAATTTTTTTGGCTTTGAAAAATAGCTTCCTACAATTTCATTTGTTTTATCAGCCAGTGACGAGTATAAAAGTGAAAGCTTGCTTAATAGTGATCTTTTTTCAGCTGGCAATGCTTTGCATTTTCTTGAAAATAAACAACAGCTGTACGAACTTAGTCTGTTTGACATAACAATCAACTTTTCGTATTCTTGTGTTTTTGTTGTTTTAGTTTTCTTCATGCATGTCATTTCAAGGTCAAACAAAAATTGCCCAATATCATATTGTTCTCTGTATTACTTCTGTTGCAGAGCCAGACATGAGTGGAACACATTCTTTGGTTATCTGTTCTGAGGAACAGTTTAAGGTGTTCAGCCTGCCACACTTGAAGGCTCGTAACAAAGAAAAGCTTACAGCTATTGATGGCTCCAGGGTTCGCAAGATTGGCCTTATTAACGTCAGAAGCAAGAACGATGATTCTGGAATGGTGTATCATTGCCTGGCTTGTGTGAGCAACCAAGGAGAACTGATTGTGTATTCTCTTCCCAACTTGAAGGTGCAAGTCAAGGCATCAGCCATGAGGAAGTCAGATGTTGATGCCATTAAATCGTTGGTGTTCTCAGTCAGTGGTCAAGGGTTCTATCTCAGCTCACGAAGTGAGATGCAAAGGTTTACACTCTCTGCAACAGACTTGTAAGTTTTCCCCTTTATTGGTCTTGGCTGTTTTTTATTACTATTATTATTATTATTATTATTATTATTATTATTATTATTATTATTATTATTGTTATTATTATTATTATTATTTGGGAAAGGATGGAGTACTGATACAGTCAGCATGCAAAGAAAGTCATGTCTGATAGCTCGGGGCTAGTGGATTTTGCTATGGTGCTAGTATTTTCTGTTCTTAACTTGCCCGACGGGCAAGCACTGTTTTTTGGGGAAATTCAAATTACAGAAGGATTGTTGTCAATCCTGCTAATCAAAAAGCGTTTGGGGGCTAGTTGAAATGACTTGTGGGCTAGTACCTGCTATCTACAGCTTGCCTGAATGGCAAGCTGTAAAACTGACTTTCTTTGCACCCTGACAGTGTATTCTTGTTGCTTCAATATTGATTTTATTTCCTTTGGGAATGTTTAGTTACATGTAACACAACCACAAGTATGTTAAATGTGCAATAACGTTCAACTTGAGGTAACATAAGCATGCTCAGAAAAGTAACTCTTTGATGGTGCTGGCATTTAAATTAAGCTTCTATTCTAACCTGCAGCCAGTGCAATGTTATAAGTTAGTGGTCCATTAACTCTTGGCTTGATTATGTTTGTACTTTGGCAGGTTGAAGCCAGACTGTGTGCTTGAACTTGCTGAAGGAATGAGACCACCTGAGCCAGAACCCGAGACTGTCGCCGAAGAAGAAGAAAAGAAGTCAAGAAAGAGCTCAACATCCAGCTCATCGTCATCATCTTCATCATCAGATGATGAAAAGGATGAGGAAAAGAAAAAGGCAAAGAAAGAGAAAAAAGAAAAGAAGAAGAAAGCCAAACTTGAAGCTGTTGCTGTAGCAGCAACTGCGACAGAGGTAGAGACAGCTGTGTCAGAGGAGGTTGAAGAAAAGAAGGAGGAGGCTGAAGAAAAGAAGGAAGAGGCAGAGGAAAAGAAAGATGAGCTTGTAGCCAAGGCAGATGATGCTGCTGCTGTGGTAGTGAGTGGTGAAGGGGGAACATCTGTAACAGAGAGGGTTGTTATCTCAGAGCAAAGATCATTCACTCATCAGTCCTCCACATCCGAGGAGAAAGAAGCCCCAGAAAAAGTGTTTGGTGAGGAGTCCAGTACCTTCTCTTCAACTATGGAAAGTTCATCTTCATTTACCACCACCCGTGTTGTAACCTCCAAACAAGTTATCTCTTCTTCATCCACTACGCAACGAATAATAACATCAGAAGGAACAACTTTCCAAGCAATTGAGAATGGAGAGTCTGAAAAAGTAAGTGCTTCACACATGGCTAGTGCATTGACAAGATACGTAAATTTGATTTTTAGCCCAACATGGTTTTCTGCTTGTTGTTATTGTAGTCCTTAAGTTGGTTTATTGTTTTGAATTTTATTTGTGGTAACTTATAGTAGATCTTTGAAGTGTTTGTTTCTGACCTATACTAAAAAGTTTTTAAACTATAGCAACAGTTACAGTCAAGAAATCAAAGTGACTTTCATTCTCTTTCCCAATTCCCGCTTTTGTTTACAAGCAAACAGAAGGCAACCTAGAAGGAAAAACTAGCAGTTTATTAGAATTAACTTGGAACTTTTCCCCAGGCACTTCAATTATTTTTATATTTTTCAAGTTTCCCACTAACGATGTGTTGTTATATATTTCAGCTAATGTTAAATGATTCTGATCTTCAAAAAGCAGCAGACGAGATGCTTAATGATGCCCATGATGAGGTTTGCAAATTATAATATTTTGTATCCTGTATTTAGAGTCCATTTAGTTTAACTTGCTCAACCCTTGTACATGATCTAGTTATCTTGTCTATCTTTGTTGATGAAAACCTTTTTGGAAAAGGAAAGAAATACTGGTTACTGTCAGGAAATTTGCCCTCATTGTTACAGGAGCTCTGTCATAATATTTTGAGCCATCATTTTGCAACTTAAAAGATAAAACTCCCTTTAAACTACGCACCTCAGCTATAGCCAGGAGGTATCCATGGCAACTCTGCGAGTGGGAACCAAACCACCACCCTTGCATGCAGCTGCCGACTGGAACTGTCACACTGAGGGAAATTCAGTGCTTAAGTCACAAGATAAGCAAAGGTCCTTGCGGTCACCGCACTGATCATGTACTCTTGAAGAGGAGACCACTGACCGCATTGGCTTGCAATTTAACTTTTACTAAATTACGTGTAGCCACATTAATTTATTGCCAGATACCCTCAAGTCCACAAGTAGTGGTAATAGCCTGAAAAAACAGTGGACATTTTGCGACACCACCACAGGGTTCCCCACAAAATTATGTCTGAGGAAAGAGCGCAGAAATTTGTTACTTATTAAGTGTAACTACCCACACTTCTGATTGGTTGTGCCACAAGGAAAATCTGCTTCACCCAATCAGAAGCAGTACCCAGGTCTGGGTAGTTACACTTAATCAGTATGACATTTCTGCGCTCTTTCCTCAGACATCATTTTGTAGGGAAACTGGCAGTGGAGTCACCAGGGAGTTAGCTGCTGTCCATTATATTATCAGGGTGTCGGCAATTGTAAGGTGTCTTCGAGATGAGAGCTGTTTGTGCAGTCTGGGCATTCACTTGTGACGAGTGTGAGAAACGTCAGAAGGGTTTGCCATTTGTAACAAGACCTTTCATTTAAAGATACTTGCTTTCAAAGGTACTAGTGGTGCTTAGCCTTGTCAAACACATAAAGCATCTTGTTATGGATAGGTGAAGTCTTTCTGTTTAGTTAGATTCGCCTAAGATAAGCGGGTTGTTTCAGTTGTTGTAATTATTGTAGAATGTTCATCACATCCTTATCATCTTGCCGTAATTGTTTTTAGGTTGAGCAAGCTTCCAGTTGAGAATGGCATTGACATTAGAAACAGGTTCATGTGCAGTTGCTTTTATTTTTTTGTGTTCCTTGTTTGGTTTGGCATTTTATGGTTTGTGTTTTGTTGATTTTTTTATGATTTACAATGTTGTTGAAGGACCTTGAGCCCTTCAATAGAATTGTTGCTTGGTCATTCTTTTTAAAGCGTCTGTAGTAGAGAAAACTAACTTAAACAAGAAGTTTTTTTTGTAATATTAAATTTAAACTGACAAAATAATAGTCGGTAGCTTCTAATAAAGTGACTGCACTAAGCCATGCATGCCTTTAGAGCACTATTTAGGTTGTTAATTGCACTAATCATAAAAACTGTAGGGTTGAGGCATATTGCAGTTTGTTAAATGATTAAAAGATGTTTGTCGCGTCTAAAACGAGCTGAGCTTGCATTCATACCCAGCATACCTGGAAGTTGTACAAAATTTGTCAAAACGTATTAGTTCTCCCATTTAAGAGACACTGTCCGGTAACTGTAAACACTTATGTTATTGTAAACTTGACTGACCTTGCGAGTGGATTGCCAACTTATTAACCTCAAACTTTGGGGAATGGGGTGATCGAATTGGAGATATGACTTGGCTCCTTTATTAAGGTAGTCCGTCTACAGCCGCCCCCCTTCCCCCCCCCCCCCCCCCTCAAAAAAATCTCACTTCCTGAGAGAGGGCCTCTGTACACGGGCTACAATTAAGGCAGAGATTGGTAATACCGTAAGGCATTTGACCTTTCTACTGGACCACTTACATCAAGTTCTTTTAAGTCTTAGCTTAGACAATAGCTTCACTGGTAATAAAACTTAGTACAAGCACTTAAAACTACCTTTCTAAAAGATTAATTGTAGATTTATTTGATCATACGAGACACTATACAGTCGTTCCGCATTTTGCTTTTCTTTTTCTTTAAAAATTAAATAAATAAAAGGCCATTTTTTCCTTAGGCTTTGTTTTCATTGAAGTAGGGCAACTTTCCCGAGAGTTTGTCTCTTAAAATTTGTCAAAAAGTAGATCTCCTTAACAACTTACTTAACGTCTATGTAATCTTTGTCTTGAATCATAAAAAAGAAATTGTCAATACTTTCAGTCAAATAAATAAACCTTTTTTAAAAACTAACTTTAACAAATTCTCTGATTATTAACGTTGTGGATTGAAAACTGAAGTGTGACCATTTAATCTAGCAAAGGTTTTTAATTAGAAAAATCGTGAACATAAACCTCGTCAATGTTGCTTTTTACTGAACTTCAATGTTTAACTATATGAATTGGTCTTCTTTGCAAATTCAATTCCAAGGCTAATTCGTCACTTACAGCGTCTTGTCAATAACCCTTCAGTATTGTTTTCCAAACTGGCCCCCAATGAAAACGTTATATCGTCCAATGTTGAACCACACTGACCTTCAATGCTTTTCTTTCGACAGATGGATTCTGTAGATTCTTCTGATAATGATAAGGAACTCACCAAGATCAGGGGAAAGGGATTCAAAAGCCCTGGAAAACTTTACACAAAGAAAAGCACTGGAGACACTGGGGAAGCTGGTTCTTGATTTTTGGTGTTAATCTTGTAATATTCACTAGCTTGGGGACTTGGAATAATCGGTTCCAGTTACATCACATACATTCTGTTTGAATTGTACCGTGACAGTGTATTAGACGTTTTTGTAGCCTACCGCAATAATAGCTGGTTTCCGAATCGTAGTAGTCTTAGTTGCCCTAGTCAGTAGTATTTTTCCCTTTTGCGTTCTGAAAATCTAAACTGTCGCGAAGTTAATTTGTGAAGGACACAAACAGTACATGTAATAGGCGAGGTAGGATTCGGTTAGTCTAATTCTTTTCGAATTGCGGAGTTGACTTTCCAATTAAGCTAGAGAACAATTTTTGATGTTATAGGCATCTTTATTTAAGTAATTTTGTCGTTTTTGTCACTTTGTTAGAACAATTTCCCATGTGTGTCCAACCAAGTTTCATACACTCTAATAAGCATGCCTTCTGTTAACAACAATTTTTTCCATTTCGGAATGCTGATTTGCTGTCGCTGTGTTTTTTGTTTTGATCACAATGAATCTTTGACTCGCTCAAATTGTTTACTGATTCACTCATCTGTATGCAGTAAAATTGCAAGTCGATTTACCTGTCACTGAATTAGATTTTTAACTGTAGCATAATTGTTTTAAAGAGTGGCTTCAATTAAAGGTTATACTTGTACGCCTTTCAGTGTGCCGCCAGTGTCTTTTGCCCCGACTTTTGCGCCATACAGTCTTTTCATGGTGGTCGCTTCGGCTATTTCTCTAGCCTGCGTAGCTGGCGAGATCTTCAGTGTGCGCATTTGACAGAGGAATTGCGAAGCCGAGCTGTACAGCCCCCGAAATGATCCCGACCCGAAATGAACCCCAAATCGACCCTGAAACGATACCTACCCCTTGATGATCCCTAATTAATTTTTGGAATGGAATGGTACTCCGCCACGGTTAAGCGCTCTTGTCATCTAATCATCTTTGTGTCTACTTTTGCATCTTCAGCGTCATCATAAATATTTAAAAAGTGTTAAAACACCGTTTTTAAAATTCACTATCCAAGACGTGCAGTTTTAACATCATTTTTAGAATTTAACATCCATGCAGTTTTCTCTATAACCCGGGCTATAATCACTGAAGTAATTATAATAAAAACTGGCATGTTTCTTGATGTTATCAGTTGCAGTTCATGGTTTCTGTAGTTTGCAATATTATTACTGTTGCAATAAATTACTTGTTTTTATGTGTTTCTTCTCAATGAACAATAACATTTTGCTTCAAGTATGGGGTTAGGGGTAGCCTCCCCGCAGAGGTCCTTTGGGGTTCGTTTGTCACGTATTCATTTCTCCACCACGGAGAAATGTCCGTGGGGGAGAAATGAATATGTGACAAACGAACCCCAAAGGACGTCTGCGAGGAGACTAGGGTTAGGGGTAGACGTTCAAAACAGTCCTTCGTCGTTTGGCCTCTCCGCACACCGTGCAACTCCTTTAAAACCTTCCCATCAATCTCAGCGCTCATAACTCGCGCTGTATAAACAGTCTATTACCATTACATGAAGTATATCTATATCTTTTTGGCGAAAGCTTATGTCTTTTGCCAGTGTTCAGGGCTTCATGTGTCGATTTTTATGATGAATAAATGGATAGACTGACAGATCTGGCGTTTGAAGCGGTCTGTATACCGTATGGTGACTACGATTATAGTATATTTCATGCTGCGTGCATTGAACAAGATATCAATACTTGTAAGACTGTTCTTTGGTGTAGTCCCAGTAAAATGGATACAGCATTGGCCTTGAAATGTACAGTTAGAAATTCTGCGTTTTGTTCCTACAGTGGATCTACAGCGAAAGATATTGTTAAGAACAACAAAGCTTTGAGTTTGTTGCATATCATCGAAAAGGCTGAGAGAAATGCACTGGCGGGTCTTTCACTAATACACGAAACAGCAAGACGAGGAAGTCTCAGACAGGTTAAAACAATCTTTAAAAATACTGTGAGAGAAAACATCGACAAACCTTCTCCGCTCCGTGATGATGATCATGCAACGCCTCTCTTGCTTGCTGCTAGATTCAATTCATGCCAAGTTGTTAGATTCTTAGTCGAGAACCGGGCAAATAAAGATGCAAAAGATTGGATGGGAAGGGGGGTGCTTCATTATGCAGCTATGGGAGGAAAAGAAGCAACTGTGTCATATCTTCTCTCTGTTGGTATCCTTGTAGATTATAAAACAACTTGGGGAAAAACAGCATTACACGTAGCAGCAATGAAAGGTTATGCTGCAGTAGTCAGCATTCTTGTTCAAAGTGGTGCTGATCTCGAATCTTCCACCGGATTTGGTGACACCCCTCTTTTACTCGCAGCAGAGGAGGGGAATATAGACTGTGTAAAGGTGCTTACACATAGTGGTAGCAATATAAATGTCTCAAACATGGCGCATTACACCCCTCTTCATAATGCAGCCAAAGAAGGGCATCATGTGACTGTCAAATTCCTTCTGCAACATGGTAGTCGAGTTGATGCTGTCTCCAGTTGTGGAGAAACCCCTTTGAGCCTAGCAGTTAGAAAAAAACATGGTAAAGAGGCAGTTGCTCTTTTGCTTCAGTATGGAAGTAGTGTAAATTTGCGTGATCTTTGTGGAAGAACGGCCCTTCACTATTGTGTGGATAGAGATGTTGCTGTACTTTTGGTTCAAAAGGGTGCAGATCTACATGCAGCAGATATTGAGGGTAAGACACCACTTTTCCTAGCAGCTCTTGGTGGTTATGAAAGCGTTGCTGACCTTCTTATTAATCAAGGGAGCTCTGTAAATGCAGCCAGCAAATCTGGGGACACTGCCCTCCACGAGGCAGCCATCAGAGGGCATACAAGTACTGCACAAGTCCTTCTGAAGTACGGAGCTAACATCAATGCTAGAACAGTGACAGGGGAAACTCCCCTTTCTCTTGCTGTGATTACCTCTAAAGTTAGAATGATACAGCTGCTACTTTCCCTTGGTGCTGATTATGGATATACCCCTTAACCTTTAAGCCCCAAGATCTGCATACAAGTTCCCCACACTGATCTCCATACATTTCTTTTAAGAACTGTTGAAAGAATTTGGTTTAAGATCAAGGCATTCTCCCTTTGGTAATCAATTTAGTAATTCTCATAACCTCTTGATGATCTTCTGATGTTGTTAGGAGAGAATTTGATGTTGGCCACTCTTGGGACTTAAAGGGTTAGTGGGGCACTCCAGGGGCCCGTTTCTCGAAAGTCCCGGTAACTTTACGGGCCCGAAATCAAATATTCAAATCGAAATATAAAGAATAAGAGCGCGGGTCCTGGCTAGCAAACTACTCCATTTTGTTTCATTAACTGACAGTTTTATCTTGTTAGATGCAAAACTATTGAAACCTCGGTCTTTAATGTAACCGGAGACAGCTTACCGGGCCCGTTAATTATCGGGACTTTCGAGAAACGGGCCCCTGATGACATAAGTGATCTGGAGGTATGAATGGCATCTTAAACCTAAGATATCACATGAACCAACTTTAAACCAAAATTCAAATCGTAAAAATACTCTCCAGAAGGACCAAGAGTTTCCCTTTGTGACTGGTGATGGGGTAACTCTTACAGAGAGGGTTCTGCGTACAGATCATTCACTTGTCAGTTCTAAACATCCCAGAAAGACTTCCTGGTACAAGTGGTCCCTTTGAAGTAACCTTCAAACTAGTCATCTCTTCTTTATCCTCTTAACAGCAAAATAATGATCACAAATGATTGCAAAAGTGCAAGCCATTGAGGATGAAGAATCTGAAAAAGAAGGTTCTTCAATACAGAATGTAGCAGATTCAGTAGTCTTTTCATTGGGAAAGTAGTGCGAGATATCCTAATTTCTTGACCTTTTATTGAGTGAGTGTTTTTTCCTAGTTAAGTTCTAGCCTGTGTAACAGGCGGTGGCTTTTTTAGGAAGAGGAGAGAAATAATTTTAAGGAGGAGTGTGCATGCACAAGGGGAGAATAGGAAGGGAGGCACCTTCCTGAAAGACCCTGGTTTCCCGTTTACTCCCCCAATTTAGTTACTTGACAGTGCTGAATCAACAAAGCAGATTGTCTGACAACATGAAACTGATCTCAGACCCACCCAGAGAAAAAAATATGCAATGCAATTTTAAATTAGTGGCAAACAGGACAAACATGCTTACCTCAGTTCCGTCTAGTCTTTAGTCTACAAAAGTCACTGCCACGTTGGTGCTAAACAATGATGGTGATTAAAATGAATTAATAAATCTGTTGTCCTCAGCCACTTCATGATCAGCATATGCCTATACCATGTTATACTTTTCTTGCTTTATTTCTTTTAACCCTTTAAGCCCCAAATTCACCAGACTGATCTCCATACATTTCTTTTAAGACTATTTGAGAGAATTTGATTTAGGATCAAAGAATTCTCCCTTTGGTAATCAATTTCGTAATTCTCGTAACCTTTAGTTTTAATGATTTGCTGATGTTGTTAGGAGAAAATTAATGTTGGTCACTCTTGGGACCTAGAGGACCCTAGAGGGTAAGCAGTCCAATTCTTCTCTCAACTCACTCACTGATATTCCCGTAAAAGTTACCTCCACTTCTTGCAGTCTCAAATTATGCTTTGCAACAAGGAAATAACTTAAGGTCTTGCAAAGCCGTTTCTGGTCTTCCCACCCCAGTCACTACAACACACAACTGAAAAATTATTTTTTTCCTAGCCCAGTTGGTAATATGAAAATCTTTTCGAGCTAAGGTCTTTGAAAACTTATTGCAAGCACACTTCTAAGAGTTCTTCTGCCATTGACAGCTAGCCTGTACACAAACGATGTTTTATTTTTCTTTTCCTTCTTTTGGAAAACATCGGCGTGCGCTTCCCCTTTGCGCTGGCGGTCAATAAATCCCCTGCGGTTTATTTTTTATCACGCGCGCTCGACGGACTTTGAAGAGAAAATATAGTGTGTGTGAACAGGCTTATTGACATCTATCACGTGTGTTTTGTTTTCAAGACTCTTTGAATTACCATTGAATGACAATTAATGACTTGAGGTGACAGACTAACTCCAAAGAGGTGCTCTCATAGCCAATAGAATTCTACATACTGTCAGAGAACGTAGAAAACGGAAAACTAGCACTTCTCAAAAAAAATCTTTAAGGGCATCTTTTATTATGGACATCAGTCTGGGAAATTTGTATGTAGATATTGCGGCAAACAACCAATCAAAGCATTCGTATTGAAACCATGATGGTTAAGATTGTTTATTGTAACGATTAAAGTAAGAACAAATTGCTTGTTTTGCATAGTTCTACTAATTCTTTTGTAGCCATTAGTCCCAACCCTCCCCCCCTCCCTGCCCTATTTCAGACCTGATCAAAAATGTGATACGCTATTTCAGACCTTCCTTTTAATCAGTTCCTCAGGTCAGACCAATGTTAAAGGCAATGTTTATACGCTTTTATTAAGTAAGATACAAAACTGTACAAAGTTTCGAGCTTAAAATTCCACACTATAAAGCAGGTTGCATAATGCGCAACCTCCATGTGCGACCACCTCTCGTAAGCGACCGGCAATCCAAAACACCAAAATTTTCCCAGTCAAAGCCTTAAAGTTGGAACTTCTAGTAAACGCCCACCTCCTGTAAGGGACTGCGACCACTTTTTGGGCCTGACGGTTGATGATTTCCATTGTTTTTAACCTCTTGTAAGCGACCACTTGCCACATTTTCTGATCCCTATTTCCGCCGCGTGCAATATGTTACTTATAATATACTAAGAACTTTAGTGACAACATGGATCTACACATATCCTAACTTATACATTGCATACAATAAATTATCTTCCATAGAGAAGATGTGCCTGGACCTCTTCTCGAAAGAGACCCCCCGTGGTTTAATTCTTGTAAACGACCACCTCCCGTGAGCGACCACCAGTCTTTGCATTTTGGGTGGTCGCTACTTCTTCATCATTAGTTTACGCCAACTGTGTACGCGCTCCGGTCACGCGCCGGACTCCAGGGTTTTTTGAACTAAAGCTGGCCGGAAATTTATGTACAGTCGACCCTCCCGTAATCTCGGACCAAAATGGTCAAAGTTGATATTCCATTTCAGACCAAAACGACTAAAAAACCATACCCTTTGGCGCCGGACATAATCTAAATAAGGGAGTACCCCTTCCCGGGTCCCAAACACACCATAAACAAATCACTCTGATGTTCTTGGATGACTGTAGCCATATTTTCATGGAAAATTATACAAAAGAAGCTAAGGAGATGACATTTTTAAAAGTAAAATGACATCAGAGGGAATTTTAATTTAAGAACTACATTAAAAAGCCTAAAAATACAATGCAAAATCACATTTAAAGCCCAAAATATAATAAAATATAAAGTTATGATAAAAAGAAATGTCTTGCTCGGCGGCAGAACGTTTGAATGTTTTCACTCTTCACAATGTTTAAAGGGAGTTTGTGAAAAATTTTTGTGCCAGTAAAAAGAAAGGTCATTTTTCTGTTTAACGTTTGGTAGGGATAGCCTCATAATTTGCCTTGTGAAATAAATATGAATGTTCAAAAATCTAGTAAAATATAATGATAATAACTAGGAACTAGTTAAGCCTTTTTCACAGTGGCTTGTGTAAATGTACTCAATTACCACATTGATATCATTTTTTCGTATTTAAAAGCTTCGTACCAGTCCTCCCTATTGAAGGGGATCTTGTAATTACTCAAGATTCCTGTTTAACAGCAGTTTTGTTACAGTTCATTCATCAGCTACATTCACTCTTTCTGTTTTTGTATTTTCTTCTTGTTCTGCAAGCTCCGCCGCCAAAATTTTCCCCGAACTCGCACAAATGTACTCTGGCCCCAGAAGTTTTTCTTGAAATTTTTCGTCGCAAAAGAGAGAGCGACTCGCGAAGCGGTGACAACTTGCTATGGCCGCTTCGCGGCTCGCTGTCTCTCTCGCGAAGAAAAACTTCAAGAAAATCGTCTGGGACCAAGGAAACACAAATGAGCCTTCTCGCAGGCTAGGTGGCCTCTGGAGACTCAGAGATTTCCTCTACTCTCATTGTTCCGACACGCTCATTATCTCCCACGTTATGGTACCCCAGAGAACTGTTTCTTTCAAATGTCCTCCTATTGAACTGCGGAAGAGCGATCGGTACAATGAGAGACATAAGTCTTCAGACACTTCCGTAAAATGGCCCCTTTTTGCATAGTGGACATACCTATTCACTTCTCCTGTGTACCCCAACCCCCTCCCTCCAAAAATCAATGTTGTATTTTGGACCCTCAAGTCTTTCGTTTACTTCAGCCAACACTGATTAGGGGGTGGGGTGGGGGGATTTACGGCGTTTAAAGGGAATGAATATGATAAATGAATGAAATTGTTGATTAAACAAGCGTGTCAACTACTTTTTTCCCTGATTGTAGACTAGACCAAAGGAAGTATCTTGAGTCAGCTGGCCATTCTAGCAGGTATGAGTTTTCATTTCATTTCATTTATTGGTTTATTCAGATGTTTACAATATTATTTTCTCACTGCCAGCAAATAAAAAAGGCTAGTCTAGGTGGGTAGTGTCTATGTAAAACAAAATACGTACTCCAAATGGTATTATATTAAATTAACAGGTCAACAAAAGTTATTTAAGCATATGTCCATTACAGGTCCATTAAGTTGTCTTTCCATCTGACCTGACATCATGGCTATAGTAGACCCGTTATTTATCATTTCATCCCACAAGGACGCAAGCAAAGTTGTTTGAAGGTGGCTCTTCAACGCATCGATAATTCTCTCTTTGGACCATTCTATCACAGAGTCACTAGTATCCATTACTTGAGCCTCGTCATGGAATAGATAACTCTTCCCCACTGCCCTTCAATCGATGAGCAGTCGGTACTGGTGTCCATGGCTTAATTCGTGCTCTTCGTGATAAACTTCAGTGATCTCGCTCGTGTCCATGGTGTAAGCTTCCTCTTTGAGTACTTGAAACGTTTCCACTGAATTTGTGCAGTCGCTGCTTATAACTGTTACGTGTCCCCGTTTTAAATGTTAAATGTGAAATGTATTTTAAAAAATACTTTGCATTTGTAACAAGCGATTTGTCTTTTGTAGCACGGAGAAAACTTTTTTGCTTCTGATGAGCAAAACGATGTGGTTTTTCTTGTGGATCGATGTGTACAGGCAGTAAGGGAGACACATAGTTGGCCCCTAAGCCTTTGATCACTATGATCTTCGGCCATCTACATGGACTACCTGTAAGTCCACAATGCACGTAAGACGACCTTCGTAGTTCGACAGGTAGTCAGGGAGGAACATAGTCGGCCCCTAAACCTTCGGTGACTATGACCTTGTCCATCTGTATGGACTACCTCTTCGATGAATTTCAAATCAGCTGCGAAATAGTTCACTGCTATCCTGGTCCGAGAGGTTTTTCTTGAAATTTTTCTTCGCGAAAGAGCGAGCGAGCCACTACAACAACAACAACACCAAAAGCTTTATTTGCATGACCATAAAGGAATTACAGTATTGCAAAAGCTATTAGTCTAAATTTAAGTACTAATTCAACTAATTAGTACGTGCAAAACATTACAAAACGTTACAGTTCTTATTCATTCATTCATTGATATTAATTTGGTTCTTAATTCAAAGCATTGCGAGATAAATGAAACTAATTGACAGTTAATTAAATAATCATAAGAATTTCTAAGAAGAGATATTAAAGTACGGTGTGAAAGTGATTTGAAGTCAGGTATTTTAGTTTCTAGTTTGGAGAAAAATATGTCTCTGATCTGAGAATAAGCCTTACAATCTAGTAAGAAATGATTTTCATCTTCGATTTTGTTACTTGTACAAAAGTGACATATCCTTTCATTGCGAGGAATGTTTTCGTATCTACCTGTTTCAATTCTAAGTTGATGACTACTTATTCTAAATCTAACTAATGCTTTTCTCGAAGGGTTTTTTCTTGTTAAAACTAGGTACGGCGAGGGGCTATAGTCGTCTTTGATTGTACAATAAAAACTGAGTTTTTGTGATTGTTGAAGGGTCTGATTCCAGTAAGAGACGTATTTATTTTTCATTATGCCGATATACCTATTAACTATTGAGTCACTCAATGAATTACAGGAAAAGTCATAGTTTAGATCATAGTAGTCAACCATTTTCATGAGAGTAGAGTAAAAGCTAGTTTTTCCGTTATGATGAAGGTCATTTGAAATTTGTAAGGTCTGTTTAACTAGAATCTTCATCTTTACCTCTCAGATAGTCTAAGTGATTTAGAATCTTTTTATTTATATCAATGATCAAGGGAAATTTACCGAGTTCAGCTCTACAAGCAATGTTGAATGCCTTGTTACGTACTTGTAAATAACGTTTACAGAATTGCAAACGGGTTTTCTCAATTGCAGAGCTGTCCCAGGACTTAAAATCTGATTTAACAAAAGCACCCAAACTTCACTGTTGTAGGTTAGAATTGGTGAAATCATAGAGTCAAAAATTTTACACGCAAGTGAGGGCTTAAGACTATTCAAATCCGTGAGCCGCCTGAGGCTGAAGAGTGCGTGAAGAGCTTTTTGTCCGAGATGTTCAAGCGAAAGTGTAAAATTTCCGGAAGATGTAATGCGAGTTCCTAAGTAAGTATAGTTTTGGACAACGTCGATTACTTCATTGCCTATGCGGAAGTTATGTTCACATTTTCGTGTGCATCGTTGAAAAATCATTATTTTGGTTTTCTTAGGATTTATTCTAAGCATCCATGAGTTGCAATATGAAGATAGTACGTTAAGGTAGTTTTGTAGACCAAGTTTGGATCGCGATAATATTATCAAGCAAGAGAGAATGATCTATTGTATCAAGTCATCTGCGTAAAGGAGAGAGTTGAGTCTGGTGCCATTTGGTAGCACGAAGGGGTCTGATAAAACATTGTCAAATGAGAACGCTAGATCGTTAAGGTATAAGTTAAAGAGCAGGGGGCTTAAAATGCAGCCTTGCCGCACTCCTCTTGCGTATTGAAAAGATCGCGTTTTGTTATTTCCAATCCTGACAGAGCAGGTAGACTTCGAGTATAGACTCTTAATTAGACTATAAAACTTTCCTTGGACATTGATCTTAGATAACTTATAGAGAAGCCAATCATGCCAAACCGAATCAAAGGCTTTCCTAAAGTCAACAAAACACGCATATATTTTCTCCTTGTGACAATGGACATATTTGTCTATTAATGTTCGAAGTGTGAGGACATGATCTGCTGTTCTATTATTTGCTAGAAAACCAATTTGAGACTTGTGAAGTATATTATTTAAGTCAACGTGCTTTAGAAGTCTCTGATTGAGAATTGAACAAAATAGTTTTCCAATACAACTGGAAATACAAATTCCACGGTAGTTTGATGGATCGCTTTTAGTACCACATTTAAAAATTGGTGTAATGAGGCCATCACACCACATTTGGGGAATAGTTCCTAAGTCGAGGACCGTGTTAAATAGTTTTAGATAAACAGGCATTAATTCGTTTAGGCTAGATTTGATCATTTCGTTTTTGATTTTGTCTGAAAAAGAAGATTTGTTGTTTTTGAGTTTTCCAGCTGCAGTGCGAATTTCACTTTCAGTGATGAGGTAATCCAAGGAGTGAGATCGTGTCGTAATATCCTTTGAATTCTGCAACTCATCTATAATTGCCTCCTGCTGTTCATTAAGGGGTTCATTCGAGTGCAAAGATTGAAAGTGGGATATCCATTGTTCTTCAGAAATTGGAGGGGTGTAGGTTTCCTTCATAGTGTCGTCCATTGACTTCAAACAGTTCCAAAAGCTCTTATTGTTCGAATTTTCGACCGTGTTTTCAAGTTCACAGATCTTATTGCTATAGTATTCTTTTCTCTTATGTTTCAAAAGGTTTTTATATTGTTTTAAGACGTTGTGATACTCTTCCCTGAGGGTATTGTTTAGAGGATCTCTATGTTTTTGATTAGAAAGTTTCCGCAGTTCATGTCTTTTATAGCGGCATTCTTTGTCGAACCATTTTTTGTTCGAAGATATTTTGCAACGTCGCTTTTTTGCTGTTTTGATCTTCAAACAGCGTTTGGCGGTTGAAATAAGAATATTTTCTACAGCATGAAGGTTCATATCAACATTTCTCGTGATTGTTGTAGTATTCATAAAATCGTGGATCTTTCTTTGAATGTCTTCAGACTGTAATGTAGCTCTAAATTTTTGTGACGAATCGTTTTCCCAAAAAAACTGTTTTGGTAGAGGAGTCAAAGAATCATTTATAATTGCCTCGTTTGATGAATCGTTATCTAAATGACAGTTAACCTTAAGCCATGTTATTATTGGACTATAATCTGATAAACTGTTCGGCTCTTTCACTACAAAAGATGTTATATTTCCTAGCAAATCTTGGTCGCATATGGAGTAATCAATGACATAGGAGAGAGAGGGGTTTTTTTCTCTCCTCACAGTTTCGGGACGGCGATCTGTTCATTTCCATGAATCGGCGCTTCGAACACCAATTTTCATTTGGTAAATCAGTTTGTGCTCTACGTACCAATTTTCATCATAGACACGAATGTACAGCAACAACCGATTTGTCTTCTGTAGCACGGAGAAAAATTTTTTGCTTCTGATGAGCAAAACGACGTGGTTATTCTTGTGGATCGATGTGTACAGGCAGTGAGGGAGATACATAGTCGGCCTCTAAGCCTTTGATGACTATGATCTTGTCCATCTGCATGGACTACCTGTTAGTCCGCAATGCACTGAAGACGATCTTCAGAGTTCGACAGGCAGTGAGGGAGGAACATAGTCGGCCCCTAAACAACAAGCTATTTTTAGCTGTTAAAGCCTGGTTTTCATATGTCGGGAAGATCCCAGACGATCGGGGACTTTACGGTCGGAAAAAAGGGAAAGCCGCGATCGTCTGGGATTTTCCCGACATATGAAAACCAGGCTTAACCAATAAGAAAGTCCGCGGATCCTATCGTTATAAGATGACGTAACCGCTGTGTTATAAATAGACTGCCACTTTAGCACTATAAAAGAGACATCACGACACAAATTTTGATTTTTCACAAAACGGACGACGCCAGTTGTAGTTTTTTGTCATCACCGACGGTCACTGCGTTGATTACATTTCAGAGACAGCACTGTTGCCTTGAGAGAAGCTGCCCAGAGCGTCCTTGGAACGGCCCTGCTTTAACCGCCCGGTTATAGATTTTTATTCAACAGATCGCCTTGTCTTCCCGTGCAGATGGTGTACATATATCGTCGTGTCCATGATGAAAAGAGGTGGCAAACAGTTTCACAAGAATGTACACTTCGCCTTGTCTTCTCTTGACGTACAGATCACCGTACGACGAAAATTGCCGGCGAAAGAAATTCACTGATGCTGTACATACCGTCGTGTCAATGATGATAATTGGTGGCAAACCTACCCACGGAAATGTACAGATCGTCTGGTTTCCTTGATGAAAATTGGTGGCGAATCAGATCGCTTTATCTACCTTCGACGAAGACTGCCGGCTAACCTATTCACGGCTGCTGTACATTGGTGTCTATGATGAAAATTGGTACGTAGCGCACCAACTGATTCACGAAATGGAAATTGGTGTTCGAAGCGCCGATTCCCGGAAATGAATACATCGACGTTCCGAAACTGAAGAGGGAAAAAAACCCCTCTCTCTCCTCTGCGCTTCGCAACTCGTTGTCAGCGATGTCACCGCTTCGTGGCTCGCTTGCTCCATCGCGAAGAAAAATTTAAAGAAAAACCTCTGGGACCAGAGTAGCGGTGAACCATTTCGCAGATGATTTGAAATTCATCGAACAGGTACTCCATACAGATGGATAAGGTCATAGTCACCAGAGGTTTAGGGGCCGACTATGTTCCTCCCTCACTGCCTGTCGAACTAGGAAGGTGGTTTTGCGTGCATTGCGGACTTACAGGTAGTCCATGTAGATGGACAAGATCATAGTCATAGAAGGCTTAGGGGCCGACTATGTATCTCCCTCACTGCCTGTACACATCGATCCAAACGAATAACGACGTGGTCGTTGCCCAATGTGTTGCGTTGAGCATGAGCAGACGTATAGAAAAAAAAAACAACAACAACAACAACAACAAAAAACAATAGGGTTGTTATAAAAGGAAGGTACTAATGGGACACATAACAGTTATAAGCAGCACTACAAGACAACAGTTTGTTAGAACTATATCTTTTCAAGAAAAATGTTTCAAGTATCTCACGAGGAACTTAACTTCATGCAGACGAGCGAATGTCCAATGGAAGAGGAATGCGAGATCCACGAAGTTGACGACGAAGAGCCCATGGACACGAGCAACGACTCGTCGATGGAAGGGCAGTGGCTGAGAGTCGCCGGTGATGTATTCTATGAGAAGCCTCCTAAAGCCATGGATATGAGTTGCTCTCCGACAGAGTGGCCCAGTGACCGCAGAGTTATCGATGCGTTGAAAACTTTCATTCAAAAAACTGTGTGCGATCAATTGATAAATACCGAGTCTACCGTGAAAAAGCAACTCAATGGACCTTTTGTATTGGACATGATAATAATGGAACAAATTTGCTGTTTGATGCAGGCAAAGCTGCAAGAGCGCCTTTGTTGTACAAAGCAGACAATGCAGTTGCCTATGATGGGACGTGTAATTTGTATGATGGGGCTTCAAACGAGCGTAAGATTAGTGCAGAATATCATGGAAGATATTAACGGGACAATGGACAATATAATAAGTGAAATCTTCCCGACAATGAGGCGCTGAAGTCAAGAGACATTTCCGTTGGAAAGAAGAACACTTGCACTCTTTTGATTATTTTCGTATCAAGCGGGTCTGGAGAGACAGCGGCAACGCAAACAATGTGTCTTTCACTTAAAAATTTTGTAACAAAGTAGAGTTAGTATGGAAATGTTTTAATTGTCATGAATAGTGCTACATGCAATGCATTAAAGGAAATGTTGATGTACAATCAGCTTTGAGTAGATGCTTATTAACATAAGATTTTGTGATGCGATCGGACCTTTGGACTGTAAGACAAACTTAAAGCAAGGGGCACACATACACCAACCCACGGCCTGGGCAGTACCTCACGCATGCGCACAGCCATATCACCCGGGCAGTGGCAGCTATGGACAGCTGTTTCGCCCTTCTTGGGGCTCATCAGCATGGCATTGCCGTCGGGTCAATGAACAGGGAAAATCCCCGTGTATCAAAGACCCTTCTTACTGTAGTAGGTTCGATTGTCACCATAATTGGAGATGATTTCCCTCAGGTAGTGTGGGTATATTTGAAAGTGTGGTAAGTGGGCCTTTTAAGTTGGTTTCCCTAATAGAAGAAGAAATTCGATGTCTAACTTGGACAAGGGTCGTTTTCGACACTGAAAATACTGTACAAAGCCTGATTTTCAATGTTAAAAGTCTGCACATATACAATTCTCACTACTTTACTTAAAATTTAGCTGGGATGATAGGCTAACCCTTTAACTGAAAGAATCCGCTTTATAATGTTAAAGATTTTCCACTTTTTAACTAACGAAATGACGATTCTAGTCACTCAGCTGTGCCAAAGTCTATGCCATTTTCTTGGCACATTTCTGCCTCAGTGTTTAGCCCACCTCAACGGCTCCGCAGTGATATGCGTAAATGTCCAACCAGTTCTCCCGAAGTCTGCTGGATAATGATTTATTCGGGGGATAGTATAGATGATGTGAACTGTGACAATACAAATTTAAATGAAGATATGCTGGTCGCAGTAGTAATTAAAATTTAAGCAATTGCAAATTAACCCGTAAAAAATTTCCGGACCTCATCAAATTGGCCTGCTCGCAATGAATAGGTCTTCATAGCTCAAAGGGTAGGGCACTGCAGCGCTAACACAGAGGCCATAGGTTCGAATCCCGTTAAAGTCCCGAAATTTTTATTCGGCTTTAACCAGAGAGAATGAGCTCTCTTGGCTTTAATAATTTGCAAATATTGCTAAAATTGCAATTAACACTGCGACGATGATATCTTCATTTAAAATTCAGGGATAAGCTAGGGATAGTCTTATCCAACTTTTGAACAACCGGACCCAGCAGATTTTAAAGAGGGTCGTACAGGGGGGGTCTCTCGCACGGTTCACGAACAGAAAAAACAGCGAATCACGGATCACGGCTATCAAAATTTCATTTTCCCGAATCACGAAAATAAACAAGTAAGGTACTCGTTTTAATAGCCTTCTCTTACGGTAGAAAGAGTGTTTGAAGAAAGAAAAATCGTTAAAGGCTAAGTAAAGGCTGCTTATCGGAAATCACATACCTAAATCACTCTCGATGGACGACTCTGACCATTCGTCCACTTCGCGTTGTAACTGCCCGAAGAAACAACAAATCGTCGAAAGAATCTACCTCGTAATTGTCAGCAATAGGATATTCAGCGTCTGAGTCAGTGTCATACTCTTCCTCCTCTTCTACCTCGGCTTCCTCTACTACTTGAACATCTTCAATGGCCTCGTGCGATGTAGAAGGCGTAACAGTCGTAACGGTCGTAGCAGAAGTAACAGTCTCCTCTTCGACAGTGTTAGGGCTGAATGAGACTTCATCTTTAGGATAGTCTGATGTTCTGTACATGTTTAACGGCAATGTTCCGGCCTTGAACATGGTGGTCTCTTGTCTCACACTTCTCTGTCGTGCAGCCCTCCCATTATTTGTCGCCCACTCAATCATGAGGTCTTTTTCCTGCCTATTTAACTCCCTTCTTGCCTTAAGATGCTCCAGCTTCGGAATGGCATTTAGTGGAGTTCTCTGGCGCAACACGGGATAGTATGATTTATCATGTGTGAAGTAGTAGGCACTCCAGGGTACTACACGCTTAATGCTTTCGTATACGGTATTTGCCAGATTCCGTGCGTACTGCAAAAGGGTAGGAAACTGGTCCTTGAAATGACCAACTGCGTGTAGGTTTTCAACCTGAACTGTTAGACAAGAGTACAGATCAATGGCGAAGCTTGGGTTATGTTCTTTAACTAACGCCTCCAGATCTTTCAGTCCATAATATCATGTTAACCGAACGCTTTGTCTGATTAGAAATAGTTCCTTGAAAACCCCTTGGTTTACCTGTGCTGGCATCGTTTACATCGTTGCTATGCGACAACGCTTTTTCCGTTGTTGTTTCCAAGTAACTGTCAAGTCCTTCCAGAAGCTCGATTGCTTATGGTAGGGAACGTTTTGGTACAGTCTGAAGTTTCATATGAACAGAAAAGGCTTTATACAGGAGACCAAGATGGCCTAAATACTTTACAATGCCTTTTATTGAGGTAATTAAAGTCGCCGGGAAAATTGAAACGTTTCACGAAAAGTTTCAAGTGACTTGAAAACCATCCTTACAACCGACATAGCGAACTTACGGTTTCTTGAGCTTTGAAGAAAGCGGAGCATGTCAATCAAGCTTAATTAATTGCGTGAAGTTAAACTTGAAGTAAAATAGCATCGCCCGTGTTTGAAGCTGTATTTTACCTGAAGTATTTAAAATTTACTTGTCTTGAAATATTTCTAAGTTAACTTTGTGCTACCATCGTCATCCTGACATAGTCGCCGTATTCTCTTGTTCTTCTTTTAACCTTGTTTACTTATTAACCTATAGAAAAGTCGGCCCGTATCTTTCAGAACGGTCCTTGATGTCGTCTAATAAGAAGTAAATAAATTCCTACCTTGTAATGAAGATGTATTTCCTGATAGTAGCGGCCTCTCCTTGTCCCATTGCTCTTGTGTATTTATCGCAAAGGCCTTACTGCCATCTTTTCCCTTTTCGAGACGACAAAATTTAAGTTCAACACAGGAGCCGAGGCCACGTTTCTCAGCCTCTGCCTTTAATCCGGCAAATTCCGCGAACTTTTTAGTAAACACTGCCAAAGATGAATGTTCATCTGTAATTGGAAAGCGAACTCGTTCCTTTCCAAGAAAATTAAGCGAGCCGACAGACTTTGGGTCAACGTAAAATTCAATACATTCGACCCTCATCGTACTATACGTACTCGTCCCCTCCATGTCTCGGATGTTTCGATGTTTTGGATCACTGTCCTTTGATCTCCAGTGGCATAGGAGACCATAGGCATAGGAATAGACATCTGATCCATGACAGGCACGTAAAGCACGTGAATTTGCACAATGGATTACTTTAATTAAAGCGAAGTCTCTTACTTGTCACATTTGATGTTTTCAGTCTTAAAATAAGTCTTCCAGAGCACTCGCATCTCAAAATCACGCAAAATAGAGTGGTGAAATCACGAATATCGGTTAATAATTCAAGTTCTTCACGGGTCACGCAAAACCTTCAGATCACGGATCACGAAGAATAATTTATTAAATTCACGTTTCACGGAAAATAAAATCAGCCAATCACGCATCACGGGAATACCCCTGTACGACCCTCTTTAAACGCCTGGAACAGGCTAGAGCATATCTAGACCTCTTGCTTTTAGCAAATAGAGAAACTGGAATTGTTGGAATCGGAGTCTGATTAAGATTTGCATTGGAGCTTATTTGAAGCGGATTTTCAGCAAACTCGATTGCCTGCTTCAATGTGTACCCTAACCCCTTCCCTCCAAAAATCAATGTTGTATTTTGGACCCTCAAGTCTTTCGTTTACTTCAGCCAACACTGATTAGGGGGTGGGGTGGGGGGATTTACGGCGTTTAAAGAAAATGAACATAATAAATGAATGAAATTGTTGATTAAACAAGTGTGTCAACTACTTTTGTCCCTGATTGTAGACTAGACCAAAAGAAGTAGTTTCAGTCAGCTGGCCTTTCTAGCAGGTATGAGTTTTCATTTCATTTCATTTATTGGTTTATTCAGATATTTACAATATTATTTTCTCACTGCTCGCAAATAGCAAAGGCTTGTCTTGGTGAGTAGTGTCTATATAAAACAAAATGGATGTCCATGGCTTAATTCGTGCTCTTCGTGATAAACTTCAGTGATCTCGCTCGTCTCCATGTGAGCTTCCTCTTTGAGTACTTGAAACGTTTCCACTGAGTTTGTGCAGTAGCGGCTTATAACTGTTACGTGTCCCCGTTTTAAATGTTAGATAAGAAATGTATTTTAAAAAATACTTTGCATTTATAACAAGCTATTTGTCTTTTGTACCACGAAGAAAAATTTTTTGCTTCTGATAAGCGAAACGACGTGGTTATTCGTATGGATCGATGTGTACAGGCAGTGAGGGAGATACATAGTCGGCCCCTAAGCCTTTGATGGCTATGATCTTGTCCATCTACATGGACTACCTGTAAGTCCGCAATGCACGCAAAACTACCTTCGTAGTTCGACAGGCAGTGAGGGAGGAACATAGTCGGCCCCTAAACCTTCGGTTACTACGGCCTTTTCCATCTGTATAGGCTACCTGTTCAATGAATTTCAAATCATCTGCGAAATGGTTCACCGCCATCCTGGTCCGAGAGGTTTTTCATGAAATTTTTCTTCGCGAAAGAGCAAGCGAGCCGACATTGCTCGCTGACAACGAGTGGCGAAGCGGCGAGGAGAGAGGGGTTTTTTTCTCTCTCTCCTCGTCTCTTCTGGACTCGTTGTCGCAGCTTGGTTGCTCGCTTTCTCTTTCCCGAAGAAAAATTTCAAGAAAAACCCCTCAGGAAAGGGTAGTTCGGCGCTAATTGACACAGTGATCTGTTCATTTCCGGGAATCGCTTCGACCACCACTAATTTTCATTTCGTGAATGGGTTGGTGCGCCACGTACCAATTTTCATCATAGACACGAAAGTACAGCATCTGTGAATCGGTTCTCCTGCAATCTTCGCTGGTCTTCGTCAAAGATAGATAAAGCAATCTCACATCATCTACGAATCGGTTCGCCACCAATTTTCATCATGCACACGACGATATGTATTTACATTATCTGCGCCCGAATCGGTTCGCCGCCGATTTCTACTACGGGTAGACACGGGAATCTGTTGATTGAAAATCTGTCGCAAGAGCGCTCTGGGCAGCTTCTCTCACGGCAGTCATGCGGTCTCTGAAATGACCGTCCGTGATGACAAAAGCTAGAACGGGCTTCCTCCGTTTTGAAAAATCAAACTTCGTGTCTTGATGTCTCAAGTGGCAGCCTATTTAAAACACAGAAGTTACGTAATCTTATAATTTTAGCATTCGGGAACTTCCTTATTGGATAGCAGCTAAAAATAGCTTGTTTTCGTGATATTGTGAGATAAGCAGATAGCGGATCTCAACCGCTTTTGCGGTGTCATTTCGAATTAATACATCTTTTTTTTATGGTCGTCAACTCAATTTCAACTTATATACTGGTGCTTGACGACCATTAAAGATGTATTAATTCGAAACGACATCGCAAAAACAGTCGAGATCCGCTATATCAAGAACACAAGCTATTTTTAGCTGTTAAAGCCTGGTTTTCATATGTCGGGAAAATCCCAGACGATCGGGGACTTTTTTACGGTCGGCAAAAAGGGAAAGCCCCCATCGTCTGGGATTTTCCCGACATATGAAAACCAGGCTTAACCAATAAGAAAGTTTGCGGATCCTGACGTTATAAAAATTAAGATTGTTTAACCGCTGTGTTATAAATAGACTGCCACTTTAGCACTATAAAAGAGACATCACGACACAAATTTTGATTTTTCAAAACGGACGACGCCAGTTGTAGTTTTTTGTCATCACCGACGGTCACTGCGTTGATTACATTTCAGAGACAGCACTGTTGCCGTGTGAGAAGCTGCCCAGAGCGTCCTTGCGACGGCCCTGCTTTAACCACCCGGTTATAGATTTTTATTCAACAGATCGCCTTGTCTTCCCGTGCAGATGATGTACATATCGTCGTCTCCGTGACGAAACGTGGTGGCGAACAGTTTGACGGAAATGTACAGTTCGCCCTGTCTCCTCTTGACGTACAGATCACCGTACGACGAAAATTACCGCCGAAAGCAATTCACTGATGCTGTACATACCGTCGTGTCAATGATGATTATTGGTGGCAAACATACTCACGGAAATGTACAGATCGTCTGGTTTCCTTGATGAAAATTGGTGGCGAATCAGACCGCTTTATCTACCTTCGACGAAGACTGCCGGCTAACCTATTCACGGCTGCTGTACATTGGTGTCTATGATGAAAATTGGTACGTAGCGCACCAACTGATTCACGAAATGAAAATTGGTGTTCGAAGCGCCTATTCCCGGAAATGAACAGATCGCCGTTCCGAAACTGTGAGGAGAGAGAAAAAACCCCTCTCTCTTCTCTCCGCTTCGCAACTCGTTGTCAGCGATGTCGCCGCTTCGTGGCTCGCTCGCTCTTTCGCGAAGAAAAATTTCAGGAAAAACCTCTGGGACCAGGATAGCGGTGAACCATTTCGCAGATGATTTGTAATTCGTCGAACAGGTAGTCCATACAGACGGACAAGGTCATAGTCACCGAAAGTTTAGGGGCCGACTATGTTCCTCCCTCCATCACTGAGCCTGTCGAACTACGAAGGTCGTCTTACCTGCATTGCGGACTTACAGGTAGTCCATGTAGATGGACAAGATCATAGTCATCGAAGGCTTAGGGGCCGACTATGTATCTCCCTCACTGCCTGTAGACACCGATCCACACGAATGTGTTGTGTTAAGCAGACGAACAGAAAAAACAAACAAAAACAAAAACAACAAAAAAACAAACAGGGTTGTTATAAAAGGATGGTACTAATAGGGACACATAACAGTTATAAGCAGCACTCCAAGACAACGGTTCGTTAGAACTCTATCTTTTCAAGGAAAATGTTTCAAGTATCTCACGAGGAACTTAACTTCATGCAGACGAGCGAATGTCCGATGGAAGAGGAATGCGAGATCCACGAAGTTGATGACGAAGAAGAGCCCATGGATACGAGCAACGACTCGTCGATGGAAGGGCAGTGGCTGAGAGTGGCCGGTGATGTATTCTATGAGAAGCCTCCTAAAGCCATGGATATGAGTTGCTCTCCGACAGAGTGGCCCAGTGACCGCAGAGTTATCGATGCGTTGAAAACCTACATTCAAAAAACTGTGTGCGATGAATTGATAAATACCGAGTCTACCATGAAAAAGCAACTCAATGGGCCTTTTGTATTGGACATGCTGATAATGGAACAAATTTGCTGTTTGATGCAGGCAAAGATGCAAGAGCGCCTTTGTTGTACAAAGCAGACAATGCAGTCGCCTATGATGGGACGTGTAATTTGTATGATGGGGATGCAAACGAGCCTACGGTTAGTGCAGAATATCATGGAAGATATTAACGGGACAATGGACAATATAATAAGCGAAATCTTCCCGACATTGAGGCGCTGAAGTCAAGAGACATTTCTGTTGAAAAGAAGAACACTTGCACTCTTTTGATTATTTTCGTATCAAGCGGGTCTGGAGAGACAACGGTAACGCAAGCAATGTGTCTTTCACTTAAGAATTTTGTAACAAAGTAGAGTTAAGTATGGAAATGTTTTTATTGTATTAAATAGTGCTGCATGCAATACATTAAAGGAAGTGTTGATGTACAATCGGCTTTGAGTAAATGCTTATCAAGATAAGATTTTGTGATGCGATCGGACCTTCTGACTGTAAGACAAACTTAAAGCAAGGGGCACACATACACCAACCCACGGCCTGGGCAGTACCTCACGCATGCGCACAGCCATATTACCCTGGCAGTGGCAGCCATGGACAGCTGTTTTGCCCTTATTGGGGCTCATCAGCATGGCATAGCCGTCGGATCAATGAACGAGGAAAATCTTGGTGTATCAAAGACCCTTCTGACTGTAGTAGGTTCGATTGCCGCCATAATTGGAGATGAGTTCTCCCAAATAGTGTGGGTATATTTGAAAGTGTGGTAAGTGGGCCTTTTAAGTTGGTTTCCCTAATAGAAGAAGAAGATGTCTAACTTGGACACTGAAAATACTGTACAAAGCCTGATTTTCAATGTTAATAGTCTGCACATATACAATTCTCACTACTTTACTTAAAATTTAGCTGGGATGATAGGCTAACCCTTTAACTGAAAGAATCCGCTTTATAATGTTAAAGAATTCGACTTTTTAACTAACGAAATGACGATTTTAGTCACTCAGCTTTGGCAAAGTCTATGCCATTTTCTTGGGACATTTCTGCCGCAGTGTTTAGCCCACCTCAACGGCTCCGCAGTGATATGCGTAAATGTCCAACCAGTTCTCCCGAAGTCTGCTGGATAATGATTTATCCGGGGGATAGTAAAGATGATGTGAACTGTGACAATACAAATTTAAATGAAGATATGCTGGTCGCCGTGGTAATTACAATTTAAGCAATTGCAAATTAACCCGTAAAAAATGTCCGGACCTCATCAAATTGGCCTGCTCCCAATGAATGGGTCTTCATAGCTCAAAGGGACACAGAGGCCATTGGTTCGAATCCCGTTAAAGTCCCGAAATTTTTATTCGGCTTTAATAATTTGCAAATATTGCTAAAATTGCAATTAGCACTGCGACGATGATATCTTCATTTAAAATCCAGGGATAAGCTAGGGATAGTCTTATCCAACTTTTGAACAACCGGACCCAGCAGATTTTAAACGCCTGGAACAGGCTAGAGCATATCTAGACCTCTTGCTTTTAGCAAATAGAGAAACTGGAATTGTTGGAATCGGAGTCTGATTAAGATTTGCATTGGAGCTTATTTGAAGCGGATTTTCAGCAAACTCGATTGCCTGCTTCAATGTGTACCCTAACCCCTTCCCTCCAAAAATCAATGTTGTATTTTGGACCCTCAAGTCTTTCATTTACTTCAGCCAACACTGATTAGGGGGTGGGGTGGGGGGATTTACGGCGTTTAAAGAAAATGAAAATAATAAATGAATGAAATTGTTGATTAAACAAGTGTGTCAACTACTTTTGTCCCTGATTGTAGACTAGACCAAAAGAAGTAGTTTCAGTCAGCTGGCCTTTCTAGCAGGTATGAGTTTTCATTTCATTTCATTTATTGGTTTATTCAGATATTTACAATATTATTTTCTCACTGCTCGCAAATAGCAAAGGCTTGTCTTGGTGAGTAGTGTCTATATAAAACAAAATGGATGTCCATGGCTTAATTCGTGCTCTTCGTGATAAACTTCAGTGATCTCGCTCGTCTCCATGTGAGCTTCCTCTTTGAGTACTTGAAACGTTTCCACTGAGTTTGTGCAGTAGCTGCTTATAACTGTTACGCGTCCCCGTTTTAAAATGTTAGATGTGAAATGTATTTTAAAAAATACTTTGCATTTATAACAAGCTATTTGTCTTTTGTACCACGAAGAAAAATTTTTTTGCTTCTGATAAGCAAAACGACGTGGTTATTCGTATGGATCGATGTGTACAGGCCGTGAGGAAGATACATAGTCGGCCCCTAAGCCTTTGATGGCTATGATCTTGTCCATCTACATGGACTACCTGTAAGTCCGCAATGCACGCAAGACGAACTTCCTAGTTCGACAGGCAGTGAGGGAGGAACATAGTCGGCCCCTAAGCCTTCGGTTACTATGACCTTTTCCATCTGTATAGGCTACCTGTTCGATGAATTTCAAATCATCTGCGAAATGGTTCACCGCTATCCTGGTCCGAGAGGTTTTTCATAAAATTTTTCTTCGCGAAAGAGCGAGCGAGCCACGAAGCGGCGACATCGCTGGCAACGAGTTGCGAAGCGCAGAGGAGGGAAAGGGTTTTTTTTCTCTCTCCTCACAGTTTCGGAACAGCGATCTGTTCATTTCCGTGAATCGGCGCTTCGAAAACCAATTTTCATTTGGTAAATCAGTTGGTGCGCTACGTACCAACTTTCATCGTAAACACGAGCACGGAGAAAAATTTTTTGCTTCTGATGAGCAAAACGACGTGGTTATTCGCATTGATCGATGTGTACAGGCAGTGAGGGAGATACATAGTCGGCCCCTAAGCCTTTGATGACTATGATCTTGTCCATCTGCATGGACTACCTGTATGTATGTATGTATGTATGTATGTAAATCTTTATTTAAACACGGGAAATCATCAGTTAAGTTTAAGTTAAAAACTAAAACTAATTACAACTGCTTTACATGATTGCCGTGTGGGAATTCGATATATCAGCTAACTTCTTGATATTTCGTTTAAAATGCTCAACGGATGCAGCGTTTTTTAAGTTTTTGGGCAAGTTATTCCATAACATGGCCCCGCTGTAAGAGAAGCTTCGTTTCAAATAATTGGTTCTTGGTTTGGACAGGGTCAGCCTTCCCTCAGAGTTTCTTAATTTGTAAGCAGAGTGACGCTGAGAGAAAAGACTTTGTAGATATTCTGGAGCAAGGTCATTCATGGTTTTATACATCATTACGGCTTTTTGTTTCTTTCGTCGAAGAGATAGCCTCTCCCAGCTGAGGGTGGAGAGAAGGTGGTTTAAGCTCGCATCAAAGGGTGATTTAGTAATAACTCTGGCTGCACGATTCTGTAATTTTTGGAGCTTATCACTCAAGTAACCACTCAAACAGTCCCAGACGGGGCTGCAGTAATCAAAATGAGGCATAATTAAAGCGTTATAAATTTGAATTGCAGTTTCTTTGGATATAAAGGGCCGCACACGTTTTAGGGCGCCTATAGCTGAAGAGACTTTCTTGCAAATCTCTTCAACGTGTTTACCCCAAGAGAGTTGAGCATCTATGGTAAGACCCAAGGATTTGGTATGATCGACTTTCTTGATAATTTGGTCATCAATTCTGATTTCTACATCGTCACATTGGGCAGATAGTCTTTGTCTTGATCCAATAATCATTAGCTCTGTTTTAGCAACATTAAGACTGAGCTTGTTAGCTTTCAGCCAACAGCTAAGGTTATTTAATTCAGGGGTTAGAGCTAGCTTAAGCTCTGTTAACGTCTTAGCAGATAACGTAAGGTTGGTGTCATCGGCAAACATTCTTGGTACGGCGCCCCGCAGGGAGTTGGGAAGATCATTTATGTAAATTAAAAATAGCAAAGGACCCAATATGCTACCCTGCGGCACGCCGCAACTGAGGGTACGAGCAGATGATAGTTTGCCACTGACATTACATCTTTGGGTTCGGCCACTTAAGTACGACGAGAACCATTTTATAGCTGCCTGATCGACACCCAAGTATGACATCTTACGCAAGATGATCTCATGATCAGTGGTGTCGAATGCCTTAGTAAGGTCAATAAAGACAACGCCATTTAGAAGGCCATTGTCGATGTTTACTGATCAAGCATTTGTTGCCTCAAGCAAAGCCGTGAGCGTACTATGTAGAGAACGGAACCCTGATTGGCAACCTAGTAGCAATTTATTATCATCTAGATAATGGAAAAGTTGATTATAAACAATTCTTTCAAAAACTTTCGAAATTATAGGGATTACAGATATTGGCCTGTAGTTGTTAGGGTCCGATTTAATGCCCTTTTTAAAAAGTGGAGTCACTTTGGCTGTTTTCCAATCGTTTGGATATATCCCAGTGAGAATAGACTTTAAGAATATTGAGGTAAGAGAGGGTGCGACGATATTAGAAGCCATTTTCAACAATTTACTCGGAATCATATCAAGACCGGTGGCTTTCTTTTCATCAATTTTCGACAAAACGTTAGAAACAATATCAACACTCGGAATTTGCAGAGAAAACGAATGATCAGTGGGCTTTAAATAAGACTCAGGATTAACATCGACAACAGGAATATCTTGTGCTAATACTTGCGCAACGTTTGTAAAGTGATCGTTAATAGTTTCCGCAATGTCCAAAGGGTTACTTGCTATTTTATCATCTACCTTGATCTCCAAAATATTCGTTGACTTACCACTGTTACGTGAAGTTAGCTCGTTGATAACATTCCATGTTTTGCGCAAATTACCTTTGTTTTACCTGTAAGTCCGCAATGCACGTAAGACTATCTTCAGAGTTCGACAGGCAGTAAGGGAGGAACATAGTCGGCCCCTAAACCCTCGGTGACTATGACCTTGTCCATCTTTATGGACTACCTGTAGGACAATTTTTTAAATCATCTGCGAATCGGTTCGCCTTTATTCTGGGCCCAGAGGTTTTTCTTGAAAATTTTCTCCGCGAAAGAGCGAGCAAGCCGACATCGCTCGCTGACAACTAGTTGAGAGAGAGGGTTTTTTTTCTCCCTCTCTCCTCGCCGCTTCGGGATCTCTGAGACAACGAGTAGTTCGCCGCCAATTGACACGGTGATCTGTTCATTTCCGGGAATAGCTTCGACCACCACTAATTTTCATTTCGTGAATGGGTTGGTGCGCTACGTACCAATTTTCATCATAGACACGAAAGTACAGCATCTGTAAATGGGTTCTCCTGCAATCTTCGCTGGTCTTTGCCAAAGGTAGATAAAGCAATCTCACATCATCTGCGAATCGGTTCGCCACCAATTTTCATCATACGCACGACGATGAATCGGTTCGCCGCCGATTTTTTCTACGGGTAGACACGGCGATCTGTTGATTGCAAATCTGTCGCAAGGGCGCTCTGGGCAGCTTCTCCCACGGCAGTCATGCGGTCTCTGAAATGACCGTCCGTCATGACAAAAGCTAGAACGGGCTTCCTCCCTTTTGAAAAATCAAAATTTGTGTCTTGCTGTCTCTTCATATGTGGGGAAAATCCCAGACGATCGGGGATTTTACCGTTTCCCGACTGTCCCAGATTTTGCCGACTGATGAAAACTGGAAATCGTAAATATCCCCGATCGTCTTGGATGGACGGGGACAAATCTGGAGAATCGGAAATTGCTGGGCTCCAGTACCCCCGTCACGCAAGTTTCAATTTTTGGCGCACTTTCCATTTCCGGTCAAATCAGAGAGAGAATTGTGGCGATTATCCGATATATCTGGGACGGTCGGCAAAAACTGAAAGCCCCGATCGTCTGGGATTTTCCCGACATATGAAAACCAGGCTTTATAGTGCTAAAGTGGCAGCCTATTTATAACACAGAAGTTACGTAATCTTAAAATGTCAGGATTCGGGAACTTTCTTATTGGATAGCAGCTAAAAATAGCTTGTTTTCGTGATATTGTGAGATAGGCAGATAGCGGATCTCAACCGTTTTTGCGGTGTCATTTCGAATTAATACATCTTTTTTTTATGGTCGTCAACTCAATTTCAACTTATATCCCGGTGCTTGACGACCATTAAAGATGTATTAATTCGAAACGACATCGCAAAAACAGTCGAGATCCGCTATATCAAGAACACAAGCTATTTTTAGCTGTTAAAGCCTGGTTTTCATATGTCGGGAAAATCCCAGACGATCGGGGACTTTTTTACGGTCGGCAAAAAGGGAAAGCCCCCATCGTCTGGGATTTTCCCGACATATGAAAACCAGGCTTAACCAATAAGAAAGTTTGCGGATCCTGACGTTATAAAAATTAAGATTGTTTAACCGCTGTGTTATAAATAGACTGCCACTTTAGCACTATAAAAGAGACATCACGACACAAATTTTGATTTTTCAAAACGGACGACGCCAGTTGTAGTTTTTTGTCATCACCGACGGTCACTGCGTTGATTACATTTCAGAGACAGCACTGTTGCCGTGTGAGAAGCTGCCCAGAGCGTCCTTGCGACGGCCCTGCTTTAACCACCCGGTTATAGATTTTTATTCAACAGATCGCCTTGTCTTCCCGTGCAGATGATGTACATATCGTCGTCTCCGTGACGAAACGTGGTGGCGAACAGTTTGACGGAAATGTACAGTTCGCCCTGTCTCCTCTTGACGTACAGATCACCGTACGACGAAAATTGCCGCCGAAAGCAATTCACTGATGCTGTACATACCGTCGTGTCAATGATGATTATTGGTGGCAAACCTACCCACGGAAATGTACAGATCGTCTGGTTTCCTTGATGAAAATTGGTGGCGAATCAGATCGCTTTATCTACCTTCGACGAAGACTGCCGGCTAACCTATTCACGGCTGCTGTACATTGGTGTCTATGATGAAAATTGGTACGTAGCGCACCAACTGATTCACGAAATGGAAATTGGTGTTCGAAGCGCCTATTCCCGGAAATGAACAAATCGCCGTTCCGAAACTGAGAGAAAAAAAAACCCTCTCTCTCTCCTCTGCGCTTCGCAACTCGTTGTCAGCGATGTCACCGCTTCGTGGCTCGCTCGCTCTTTCGCGAAGAAAAATTTCAAGAGAAACCTCTGGGACCAGGATAGCGGTGAACCATTTCGCAGATGATTTGAAATTCATCGAACAGGTAGTCCATACAGATGGACAAGGTCATAGTCACCGGAGGTTTAGGGGCCGACTATGTTCCTCCCTCACTGCCTGTCGAACTACGAAGGTGCGTGTATTGCGGACTTACAGGTAGTCCATGTAGATGGACAAGATCATAGTCATCGAAGGCTTAGGGGCCGACTATGTATCTCCCTCACTTCCTTTACACATCGATCCAAAGGAATAACGACGTTGTCGTTGCCCAATGTGTTGTGTTGAGCAGACGTACAGAAAAAAAAAAACAACAACAACAACAACAACAAGAAAAAAAAACAATAGGGTTGTTATAAAAGGAAGGTACTAATGGGACACATAACAGTTATAAGCAGCACTACAAGACAACAGTTTGTTAGAACTATATCTTTTCAAGAAAAATGTTTCAAGTATCTCACGAGGAACTTAACTTCATGCAGACGAGCGAATGTCCAATGCAAGAGGAATGCGAGATCCACGAAGTTGACGACGAAGAAGAGCCCATGGATACGAGCAACGACTCGTCGATGGAAGGGCAGTGGCTGAGAGTGGCCGGTGATGTATTCTATGAGAAGCCTCCTAAAGCCATGGATATGAGTTGCTCTCCGACAGAGTGGCCCAGTGACCGCAGAGTTATCGATGCGTTGAAAACCTACATTCAAAAAACTGTGTGCGATGAATTGATAAATACCGAGTCTACCATGAAAAAGCAACTCAATGGACCTTTTGTATTGGACATGATGATAATGGAACAAATTTGCTGTTTGATGCAGGCAAAGCTGCAAGAGCGCCTTTGTTGTACAAAGCAGACAATGCAGTCTCCTATAATGGAACGTGTAATTTGTATGATGGGGCTGCAAACGAGCGTAAGAATAGTGCAGAATATCATGGAAGATATCAACGGGACAGTGGACAATATAATAAGCGAAATCTTCCCGACAATGAGGCGCTGAAGTCTGTGTTGAAAAGAAGAACACTTGTACTCTTTTGATTATTTTCGTATCAAGCGGGTCTGGAGAGACAGCGGTACCGCAAGCAATGTATCTTTCACTTAAGAATTTTGTAACAAAGTTGAGTTAACTATGGAAATGTTTTTATTGTCGTGAATAGTGCTACATGCAATACATTAAAGGAAGTGTTGATGTACAATCAGCTTTGAGTAAATGCTTATCAACATGAGATTTTGTGATGCGATCGGACCTTCTGACTGTAAGACAAACTTAAAGCAAGGGGCACACATACACCAACCCACGGCCTGGGCAATACCTCACGCATGCACACAGCCATATAACGCGGGCAGTGGCAGCTATGGACAGCTGTTTCGCCCTTCTTGGGGCTCATCAGCATGGCATAGCTGTCGGGTCAATGAACGAGGAAAATCCCCGTGTATCAAAGACCCTTTCTACTGTAGTAGGTTCGATTGTCACCATGATTGGAGATGATTTCCCTCAGGTAGTGTGGGTATATTTGAAAGTGTGGTAAGTGGGCCTTTTAAGTTGGTTTCCCTAATAGAAGAAGAAATTCGATGTCTAACTTGGACAAGGGTCGTTTTTGATACTGAAAATACTGTACAAAGCCTGATTTTCAATGTTAAAAGTCTGCACATATACAATTCTCACTACTTTACTTAAAATTTAGCTGGGATGATAGGCTAACCCTTTAACTGAAAGAATCCGCTTTATAATGTTAAAGAATTCGACTTTTTAACTAACGAAATGACGATTTTAGTCACTCAGCTTTGCCAAAGTCTATGCCATTTTCTTGGCACATTTCTGCCTGTTTAGCCCACCTCAACGGCTCCGCAGTGATATACGTAAATGTCCAACGAGTTCTCCCGAAGTCTGCTGGATAATGATTTATCCGGGGGATAGTAGAAGTTCTCAATGGGGTGGTGGCTTTTACGGTTATCGGCTAAAATTTTGGCTCTTTTACGGCTATCGGTTAATTTTTTTCAGTTACGGTTAAGGGAAAAGTTGAAAATTAACTTCTTTTGTTTCAAAAAGTTAAATATTAATTATCCTGTATTTTGTTGTATCTTTAAATCAAAATAAAGGTCTTCGGATCATCTCGGGATGAAATAAGCTATTCTTTTGAAAAATTTTAACATTTGATAGATCATACTTTTTATAAAGTATTGCACTTCTGATATTATTTTACACATAGAAATGTCAATAGTCAATTTAAAAATAATCTTTGTGAAAAAGCAAAAGCAGACACGCGAACGCCCAACTCAAGGCCGGGGCGCGACATTCATTATAACAGAAATGGCCGTTTTCACACTAGAGAAGGATTATTCGTGTGAGACGGGTTATCCGTTTGATGATTCGCGTCAGATAGGTGATACGTCTTAATTTGGCAATGGAATAGTTTTAATTTGGAATAAACAATCCGCCTGACTTTTGAAGACAGGATTATCCGTTCCAGATAGCCTGTGTACAGCCGCCCCCTCCCCTCAGAAAAAAATCGGAGAAGAGGTGTCTGTGGGGAGGGCGCGACTGTACACAGGCTAGTCTCAGACGGATGATCCATTTCTAGGTCTAGTGTGAAAACGGTCAATAACAAAATTTCCGTGTCCAGTGTTTTTAATGATAGCGAAGGACTGTACGGAACGACTGTCTTGCCGTTGCCTTGTCCGTAGGCCGCATTATTCCGCACGGCTGATGCCTTTCGGGTCATGTGGTCCGAGCGAGTTCGCCACTGAAATGTCTTGATGGAGATTGCGTGGGAAGACGCCGAACAGGTACAAGGCATGGCGATGTCTACCATAGCGTCCGAGAAAAACAGGGAATTGTTGTTTATCGGCAACGTGTTTTACAAACAGTGACATCTCTGCGTGTTGTTTCACTAGAGTTTTGAGGGCACGGCCTCCTGAAAATTGCAAATATTAATCCCCAGCAAGAAGCCACACTTTCGCTATGGAAAAAATTAGTTCCCCAAGAAAGCGCCGGAAATGGAGCCTAGGTCTTGGTTAACACCTAAAAGGCGCTTCCCCTAACGTGCGTACGGATTCACAATAGCCGGGAAATAAAAAACACAACCATAAGTGAGTTTAGTACCTTCCTTAAAAGTAGCAAATCTAGGGAACACTTTCTTTTACGGTTAACTCTTTTTTACGCTATTTACGGCTAACGGTTAAATTTTTTTAATTTTTACGGCTATCGGCTAAATTTTTGGCCGTTTTACGCCTATCGGTTAACCCCATTGAGACCCTCATAGTAAAGATGATGTGAACTGTGACAATACAAATTTAAATGAAGATATGCTAGTCGCCGTGGTAATTACAATTTAAGCAATTGCAAATTAACCCGTAAAAAATGTCCGGACCTCATCAAATTGGCCTGCTCCCAATGAATGGGTCTTCATAGCTCAAAGGGACACAGAGGCCATGGGTTCGAATCCCGTGAAAGTCCCGAAATTTTTATTCGGCTTTAATAATTTGCAAATATTGCTAAAATTGCAATTAGCACTGCGACGATGATATCTTCATTTAAAATCCAGGGATAAGCTAGGGATAGTCTTATCCAACTTTTGAACAACCGGACCCAGCAGATTTTAAACGCCTGGAACAGGCTAGAGCGTATCTAGACCTCTTGCTTTTAGCAAATAGAGAAACTGGAATTGTTGGAATCGGAGTCTGATTACGATTTAAATCGGAGCTTCCTTGAACCGGGTTTTAGGCAAACTCGATTGCTTGCTTTAATGATCGGTTTGGTTAAGGCGAGTGTTCTAGAGTATGGCTAATGAAATATTGAAAGGTAAATTGAAAAGCACAAAATTTCTACATAACTCATACCTGCCAAAGAGGCCAGACTCGAGATAGTTTCTTTGGTCTAGCCTAACATCCCAGATGGTACCATCACGTGGTCTGAAATGGGAAAACACAACTATAGACATTATAAAAAGGTCTAGTATGGATCTTACATGTAGAAGATAGCAGAAATTGCATTCCGTAGACGAAAATAAACTTGTCGGAACAATTAGAGTAGAGGGAATCTCTCCGGTGGTTATCTGGCCTGCGAGCAGGCTCACTACTTGTGCGAGTTCGGGGAAAATTTTGGCGGCTGAGCAAGAGGAAAAGTGACCTTTCCTCGTGCGAGGGCAGTGGAACCGCCAAAATTTTCCTAGTCCGAAATGTCATGCGTTAACGGGGTGAAGACATGTGACAGTTTCCCCGATCGTAGCACAAGCTCCAAATATTACTACAAAAAACCCTACAAAATATGAATAAAGGCCCCAGTCCCCGAACTCAATTACACAAAAGGCATGGGAACAAGCGAATAATCTTTTTTCCAACATGGCGGATGCTGTTGCACGAGTAGCACAGGAAGAATTGCTCATCAACCAATTCCAGTGGGTAGAAATATTTTTTTGTTCCTTCTTGAGTATTTAATGGATAGTTTTCATCACCTGTGTTAGTTACTTTGCATAGGTCTGGCTGGCTGGGTTTATAATTCAAAACTGTGCATTCACTATTCAACATTCGTTTTTCGTAATCTAATATTCAACTTCTCTAATTCAACGTTGTGTATTAACAATTTCACGTCCATATTTCAAATACTATTCACATGCAAATATTTTTTTATTACACTACGACGTTGTCTGAAAACGATGAGTCTCAAAATTAAGCTTACATAGGTCGTGTGAAGCTTTTTATGTGTATTAAACTAGTGTCAATTATAAGTATTTTACAAACAACATTTGAAAATTTATCTGAACGCAAATATGAAGTTTTCATTAAGATGTCCATTTGTCAAAAGGATGCACAGGGAGTACAGTCTGTACATGCCCAAAGTTGAGTTGTCTCCTTTGCAGATGTTATTTTGGTGGTTATTGAAGTCATTTTGATACAAGTTGTTTTGATACCAGTTTATTTAGTAGAGATAATATCAATGAGCTCGCCCCCTAGTGAATTAGCCCTGTATGTTTGCCCCCTACTTTCCAAGTTCACTATGCAGTGGAATAACTCCAAATTCTATTCAAATCACACATTTAGACATTTATTTAAAACATACCTGTGAATTGGCTTGTGTTATCGAAGGAAATCTCTGTAATGAAAGTGAGGAACACTTCAATAAGAAAACACCATCTACTTGTTTCAAATCCAACCTAAATCTAACTCGTAAGTCATGTATCATACTAGCCAAGCTTGTGTCTCTTCTTTGGCCTGTCAACACTGTATATTCTACTCATAATTAACCTGAGATTAGACAATCGCTTGGTGCGAATTGGTTCTCTGGTAATGTGCACTTGATCTCCCACTGGTATTTGTTAACAAAAGGAAACGAATTTAACCGCTCGTTTCAGCAGATGTTCATAGGGAAGAAATGCATGATAAAGCCCTAAGAACATCTGTGTGGTGGTAAAAGTTGAGTTTCCAACTCTAGGATTAGGGTTAGGGTTGAAGATACAAGATCTTTGATCACACCTCTTCACCTGCCATTTGAAACAAAATCTCAGCTAAGATCAAGGGTTGCAAGGGGTAATACAGATCACCAGCCATCCAGGTACAAAACTAAGGATAGATCAACAGCTCAATGTGACAGGGCTTGTAGAATTCATGTAGTGAGTGCTGTTGTAGGATTCAGTAAGTTAGAAGTATTGATGCAGTCTACACTGTTTCATAATAGCTTGGTGAACTCTTTAAGTTGTTAGAGGATACTGTAACATTTATTTTCTACAGACATTTTAAAGTATATTTCAGGTCATACATCCAAATAAATGGCAATGAGTTCAATCAAGTTTTAATTGTCAATAATGCCGCGAACAGTAATGACAGATTATGTGCAATGGTGAAATTTTGCACAATTTGACCTCAAATCACATCTTATCATATAACTGTAATTCAAGGAAAATTGAGTGATTTGTACAAAAGCATTAAGTAAGCATTAATTCTAAAGTTTATTAAGCTTTTCCAAGCTTTTACACTAATAATATATTTATTTTTCTTTCACTATCAATTTTGCTTGCAGGTAGTGGCATTTCCCCATATTAAGCAGTAGGAAAAAGTGAAAGAAGAAAAGCAACAGAACAAGAAAATGAAATCTGATAAAGTTCATTTACAAAAAGCAAAGAAGAAAGACCATGTCAGATATATTGAGGAAGACCGAGAAAAGCAAGATTCAACAAAGAAAAGAAAAACTGAAGATAACTGTCCTGATGAAAGAGAATTAATAAAAAAGCAGAAGAAAAGCAAGAAGGATAAAGAGCATACAGCACTGTTTGGTTCTAGTGAAAGTGTAAAGGAATTAAAAGAGAAAAATAAAGATATATTTTCTGACAGAAAACGGTATGAATGTACCACACATTTTGCAGCCTTGAATGAAAGTAAGGACTTCAAAGAAATCTCTGACAGTTTCAGCGGTAGTAAGAAAAAGAAGAAACAGAAAGAAGAAAGGGAAATTTATTTTGCTCAGGTGTCAGAAGAAATGGACAAGTCAGTGCTCAAACATAAAGAAAAGAAAAGGAAATCAAAAAAGGAGATAAGTGTGGAAGGTGACTTGAAAATTGGTTGCAGTGATGGGATTGTAGATAACAGACAGAAAAGGAGAAAGCACAAAGGAGAACCAGAAGGAGAATACTCCCTGGATATTGGAAGAAGGAAAAAGGAGGATGCTGAAATCTTAGTTGGTGATAGTGATCAAGTGAGTGAATTGACAGATGTTGTTAAGAAGAAGAAGAAGAAAAAACTTGATTATGGTGATAATGTTGATAACAGCAAGAAGACAAGAAAAAGAAAAGCAGAACCAGAAGAAGAATACACCCTGGACGTTGACAATAGAAAGAAAAATGAAGTCAATGGAGAGTCAGAAGTCGTCAAAAAGAAGAAGAAAAAGAAACCAAAAGATGATCCAGGAGGGAACTCGAAACCAGCTATACATCCAGGTCTTAGTTACCTACGTACATGGAATAATGACAAACAAAATTGGAACTTTAAGAAAGTGCGTCAAGTCTGGCTTCTTCAGAATATGTTTGACCAACAACAGGTCAGTAAAGCTAAATGCATCTGCTTTACTTTTTCATTATGTTTTCCCTTATGTTTTAACCATTTTTTCTTTAAAATATGCCAATTTTCTTAAAAAAGATCCAAGAACATGGTAGGTCCATTGAAGGATATAAAGACTAGCCCTACTGTACAGGGTGCAGAGGAATTATTTGTGACCTTAATTGCAGTTAAATTTTTCAGTTGGCTGCGCCAATCACCTTTGTTTGCTGTAGAATCACCCTGTTACATTTTTGTTATGTAACATATTTACATGTACTGCAGACCAAAAGGACTGAGGATGCCAATATTGGCTTAGATTGTATACTAAAAACCCTTAATGACTGATCCCGAGGGAAATAGTTAATTTTGTTTCCTGTGAATCTCATTGTTTGACAACATTGAGATTTCCTGAAAAAGACATTAAACCTCGCTGTAATAAATGGCAGAGGTCGGTGAACTTTAATGGGTTTTTTGAATGCGTCATCTTTCAGGCGACAGTCGCTCTCACTAAATGATGGATAATGTTTTGCCAGGTTTGTAACTGGATCGCATGACAGTTTGATCGGTCAAGTTCAAATTCGATTCCACAGTAAACAAAGGCGATTCATGCTATCAGCTAAGTAAAATTTAACTGCGGTCAAGGTCACAAATAACTCCTCTATACCCTGTATACTTGTGGGCAACGGACAAAATACTTGTTTTGCTGTTTCTTTACCAAAAATTTATGTCCTGTTTGGGATGAGATCTCAAGTCCTGGTATTCTGTGGCACATTCCCGTATAGGCCCCCGTGCAAGGGCTAAGAAAGGTGGATGTAAATCTTACAACCTACATAACAAATAGTTTGTTTTCAGTATCCACTAGTTTGAGATTTATCACACAGCTTGCTATCAGAAGAAAATGGTAACATCCTTTATACTCTCTACACAGTTACTCTTTAATACCGGAAATTAGTAGAGGATGGCAGACAAATTTTGGCCAAAAAATGACCTGGAAACAAGATTTCGCCTAGCCTGCGTAGCAAGCGTTTCCGCGCGGTTTCGGAGTAAAGAACAAGGAACGAGAGTCAAAGACCGCGCAAAAAAATGGCGTGAGTAAAAGGGGGGGGAGGGGTGGGGAAGAAAGGAAGGAAACCTACTCCCTCCCCCTACCCCCTCTTTCATTTTTTGGCTGTCGTTCCATTTTTCGCGCGGCCAAAACCGAAAATCCCATTCCTCGGTCTTCCTTTACTCCGAAACCAAACGGAAACGCTTACTACGCAGGCTAGATTTTCCCATACCCCAATCCTGCCTATACCCCTGATAATTTATGCCACAGAAAGTTGTTCATCCGGGATGAAAAACTCGTCACGCCTATCCTGTAGGCAAGCCGAGAACAGCCATCAAACCTTGATTTTTTTTTTTTAGATTTCTGATGAGGACTTCTGTATTCTGCTCAAATATTTGGAAGGCTTAAAGGGAACAGCCAAAGACAAGACAATTGAAATGGCGGAGTAGAGAATCGATAGTGGCACAGGTACATACATGTATTCTCTCTTTCTAAACCTGAGGTACTTTTTGAGCCTTAAAGGTTCATGCAAACTGATTGTTTGATGGACTGATATTTTTTTATTACTGCTTTTGCGTCATTTGTGATTGGCTAACTAATTTCACGCCACTTTTTTTTAACCAATAACAAGTAAAACGAAAGCCCTCTGTGACACTTTTTCACGCGATTTCCCGCGTTTGACACCGCTACCATCTTGCTGGTTTTTGATTGGTTTGTTGGATTGGCCGCATATATTTGGTTTGTTACTTTGGGACAGCAGTACACGAAATGTTGATTACGTGAAAAAGTGATAACACTACATTGATAACGAAGAGTAAATTTGTACCACAAACACAAATTTCTCTTGATACTACTTGAAAACTCCACTTCTGATGTTCAATGTCATATTTGGATTGAAGTTTGAATAACGAAATATTAGTGTTCTGGTTCAAGTAATTACCCCCGCCCTTCGAATTAGAGCCCCCATCTCGTCGAAGAATTTAAGTTTTCGAAAGCTTCCAGGACACTAATTTACAGTACTTTGGTTTTAGTTTTTATGTCAGGAAATTTATCGAATTTAAAACTGTGGAAACTGCCATCAAATTGAGAGAAGCCTAAAAATAACCACTTAAAACATAAAAAGAAGATATAAACAACACAACAAATACAAAAAATGAAAGAGACAAATGGAAAAACTTAAAGAAGATTAAAACGTATTGCAGTTGTGATTTGGGAAACTTGTTCAGGGCCTAACAGTTTTGTAAAGGTCGTTCATGTTTTGTAACGTTTGATATAATGCTTGGGAGACATAACTGTTTGACAAGTTTGAAGCTGAAGTGATTTCGTAATTTTCAGCAGTTTCCTCTCCCGGCAGCGTTAAGTTCCCTAGTAAATGAGGACACGTCATTGGCAATATATTAGAGACCTTTAGATACACCGTTTTCGTGTACGGTTACGGGTAAATTACCCGTAAACTGCCGCTTTTTAGCCCATCCGCTTATAAGCCCCCCCCCCGGTTATAGGCCCACCTACATGTAAACAAGAAAATACATCCGATTATAAGCCCATCCGGATATAAGCCCCCCCGTGTTGTTACAGTTTTGATTTTGTTTTGAAATTTAACTGAATTCGATTTATTTCTGCCTTTTTAAGGCTTCAATTGTAAGAGTAATAAATTTAAATCATACGTCGATCAACAGTGCTGTTGCTCATTTCGAAACGTTTTTTTCGTCCACTTATAAGCCCATCCGGATATAAGTCCTCCCGTTTATAAGCCCACCTAAAACCCTTTATGAACTTGTATAAGCCTAGGGCTTATAAGCGGCAGTTTACGGTACCCGTTCACGTAGCCGTAAATACGTGTAGATTGCCTCTTACCCCGCGGGAGAAACGGGTAGGCTACCGGTTAGGATAGTTACGCCATTATCGCATCTGGGAAATAATGGTTGCCTTTTATAAAACTACGAGGCAAATATGTTCGCTTACCCGTACCCGTACGCTTAAACGGTGTATCTTAAGATCAGTATTAACACAAATCAACTTTAAAGATGGCCGAGACGTAGCTCCTTTAAAGCACTCAGTAAGTAATCTTGTCTGATATGTACGCTGCTCACCTTGTTGCTATTTTGTGAACAGGCGAGCAAGATGCTGTGGTGGAATCACGAGTGCGACAAGTTCTTCAGCTGTTAACGAAGTAAAATTAATTCAGCTGTTCAAGATCTCTGCTGCCAGATAGAAAGAACCATTGCCCCCTGCCGTGGTACGAGCTGACGACGACCGTGAGCTGACAACCTCGTTTCCAGGATCCTCTCCTACTCGTCCCTCAGAGCGAGAGAGCTCCGGGGGGACTTTAGGAGAGGATCCTAGAAACGAAATTGCAGGAGCTGAAAGTAGAACACCGTATTTATTCGAATAAGCGCCCAACCTCGAATTAGCGCCCACCTCGAATAAGCGCCCATCCTAAAGGCAGAAAAAGTTAATAAGCGCCCAGCCTCGAATAAGCGCCCACTCCACCCCACCTCCCTCCCACTCCCACTTAAACTCAAGTAAGCGACCACCCCCACCCCCACCCCCCCCCCCCCCAAATTGAATAAGTACTAATAAGAGACTTCCCCGAAGACGGAGTTTTCTACAAAGTATTTTACAGGAACCTTGCCTTGTTACGTCTTCGCGTTTTGTCATTACCATTTATTGTTTTGTTGCAAAATAAACCTACTACACTTGCTGAAAATGCTGAAAATTTAATAAGCGCCCAGCCTCGAATAAGCGCCCACTCTCAAGGTCCAAAAATTTAATAAGCGCCCAGGGCGGTTAATCGAATAAATACGGTAGCCTGCGCACATCGCTTTCCACGCCACAGGGAACATTGCACGGGAAACAACCGCGCAAGAATCATTAGCAACAAACCTTCTATAATGACTGAATCTGACAATCTTCTGCCAAATCATCCTCTCACCTCCCCTCACAATGCCCTCATTCCTCCCCCCAATATCCATGAGACATAAGAAGACTGACCAAGACTTCGTTCCAAGGAGCTTCTCCTCGTAATTTCCGAGCGGTAAAGGAAATAGTCGGCTGGACTGATTGTGGTTTTAAGAAGAAACGCTTTGATGCATTAACGCTTTAATTGACTGGATATAACCAGACTTCTACAATAGTACCAGACAATAGTACACTACACATGGCCGCGAAGGCATGGGCTCCTTCTCCATACTACGTAAAACTGAAACAACCTTACCAGGCAACAGACACAGATGACAGACACGATAGCAACTAAGTTATCAGCTGATTTACGCTTTGTTACGTATGCATTTCTTATTCATTGAACAAAGAATATTCTTCTTCTCGGCAGGACATGTCTATTCCGCTTTAGACCGCGTCTTGTGATACTTTTGTAATTTACAACCTCACTTATGAAGTATTCTTCGTTCTAAGCATGAAAAATGTTGAAGTTTTCTGACTCAGTTTTTGACATTAGCGTAACATAAATCACCGTTTATCACTAAGATATCTTTCATTTTTGTTAAAAACATGTAGTAAAACAATAACAATAAAAGGGGGTGGTAGGCCTACTCGACTTTTACCTCATGCCAAAATGCTGCTCGTTCCAATAAAGTTTTTTTCCTCTGCTGGGTAGATTATGCTCTGGAAGGTTCTACATTTTCACTGAGCAAATGTGATTTTTAACCGCATGTTTCACGGCTGAGAGGTCATGGCACAGATATCGATTTACTGTGCCGGCAGGATTTGTCCTCTGATGCAAGCGCATTTTCTTTGTCTTCGTCAAGTCTTGAACAGCCATCGTTGTTTTTTTGGAAATTCGAGGGTCTATTTATTTATTTTTGAGCGACGGTAGAAAGATGACTCCGTCCCCAGAAACGGTGAGTGATCTATGATCCGATTTATGCAGGCTTACCCATTGGTAATTACATAGTTGGATGCTTAAGGCTATTTCACTTAGCGTCCAAAACCGAAATTTCGTTTTCGTCAAAGAAAATTCCATCAAAAAATAGGCAAAGAGGAAATTTTGCCTGATCCAGACGGTCTCCGCAAGTTGCTCAAACGTCCTTTTCAGTGGACCAAATTCTCCACTAACGGGGGTAAAGATGGGGGACGGGAAAGCGAAACATTTGACAACAAATTAAAATTCCAATTAAGTCTTGAATTTAAATAGTACAACTAATTATTTTAAACGAAACATTTTTCGAAGTTCCGCCTGACTTGTAGCTCAGCCAAGAAACAAGAATGTTTCATGTTACTTGAGTTTGTGTGGACAAGACGGTTTTGCGCTGTGCCCGGGCCATAATGTCGATAAAAACAGCTAGCTGTATCGCAAAACTGAGTGAAGGAGACAGAAAGGTGAGAATGGGGATGAGGAGTCTAATTCTCGTTTAGTAGCCTTGCCTTGTGCTCGCCTTATGGTTTTAAGTTTGCTAATTTCTAGCTTCTTGCTCTAAGGAGAAAAACTATACACATACTCTTCACTGAATCAGTTGCACAGAAGTATTGCCCCTGAAAGCCATATTTTGTGAATTTGCAACTTACACCATCAACAAAGCTCGTGCGGGTAGAGGAAGTAAAAATCCATCGGTTTAGAGCGGATTCATTCTGTCGATAAATTTGTTGAAATTAAAGACAGTGACTGTACTTAAGTGATCAAAAGAGTGCGACCCTTCTAATACTTCAACGTTTCCGCTTAAAGAGACTTGCTCGAGGATGATCTTATTTTAAAATGATTATAATTGAAATAGTGGTATGATTGTTAGATTTTGTGATCATAGCCGTGGTTAATTGATTCGGCCATGCTTGAGAAGGGCGACAGGTTGCTTACAAACAGACCTAATCCACGACAATTGCCAGAAATTGCGTCACTCATAGCTGAGTTATTGGCACCTCACATGTTGGAGAGAAACGCTTGCAAACATCTTCCTTTAAACACGCTTTTAAACTAAATAGCCGATTAAAAAGAATAGACAGATCGATTTTACATGGCTCTTAGCCAAGTGGAACGTGATTAAAATTGTAAGTTTCAAAGGCTTTTTAAAATAACTTTAGCAGGTTCTCATTTTGCCGTCTTGTTTTGGCAGCAGACAGTTTGTGTCATACAGGACGGATCCGAGTAAACTTGTAAATAGGCAAACGGGAAGTCTAGCTACAGGGGCATCCAACGACTCTTTTCTGTAAAATATCTGTTCGGAGAAGGAAAATTGCCGAGAATTTTCTCTAGCTTGAGTGAAGGCTAAAAAATTCTAGATACGGACCTTTCCATTCGTGTATAATTTCCGAAGGTTATCTATTGAATTCCGTACGATTTTCTTAAGTTAATTTCTCGCATTTCACTTCCCAGGTTAAGCTCTTTTTTAGAGAAAGAAATCCTAAAATTTTCGGATTCGAAAATGTGATGGGAAAGGAATACTGAAAAATTCTCACTTTTGAAAACGTTCAATAGCATATAAAACGTTCGGGAAAATAACACGGAAGCCCTTGTAATTTCGAGAAGACGCAAGTTGCCCTGACCGAACAGATATAAATTTATAGCGCCGCTTAAAATGCATTTTTAGAGATCCAAGAGTACTCTGGATAGCCTAAGGGCCTGTTTACTTGGATGTGGAGGACCCCATGTCCAGTAGATAGGTGAGGTAACATGTGGCGGGTCACCCCACCTATCATGTATAACGTGATCAAATTAAAATGAGAGATTGTATCCCCCACCTCCATGTAAACAGGTCCTAAAAAGCATTTTCAATGCCGTCCGGTTAGCTCAGTTGGAAGAGCGCCGGTCTGCTGACCGGGGGGTCGTGAGTTCAAACCCCGGCCGGACCATCAACCAAGGTCTGTGAAAAACTGGTGAGATCATGCTAGCTGTGAAACTCCTTTCTCAGTTCAGAGGCGGTGACCTTGTCGCCTTCATCCCTGTACTTCAGTTGGAAGAGACGTAAAAGAACCCGTGACATTGTTCGAAAAGAGTAGGGGACGTAGGCTCCGATGTCATGGTCTATCTGACTTGTGCTGTCTTTGGTCTGGGTGGGCGTGGTGTGATCAAAACATGGACTGAAGTGGGTACAAGAGTGCGCCTTTACATGCTGACGTCCGATCTCACCTCTCTGGTTCCTCCGCAATTCAGCCATTGGCTGCAAGTGAGGAAAGTTGGTACCGCATATTTTTTTCAAGGAAGAACCGTCGATGGGTGCCCCTGTAGCTAGCGCTCCCTTTGCTTTTACGAGAACGCACGTGGAACTGGAATATATGTGACAATCCGAAGTATCTCGATCCTTATCAGTCCTTATGGCACAGCCTCGTCCCCAGGTCTTCTCGTTTTCCAATATGGCGGTGGCATATTGCTTCTTGCATTAAGTGATTCAAAAGATATGCGACGTGACCATTTTTTTTTAAACCCTTGCAGACTAACCTGACCTTATGAAAAAATTTCGAAAACGCTATGTTCAAAGATTTACAGTAAATGACATTGAATATTTACAACCCTACCAAACGACTATGTGGGAAAACGTCACGTCAAAGGCCAACTGTAGTAGCCCGGGGGGAGGGAGTACTCTCTTATATAAGCCATATAGGTATGTGCCACCCCATCGGGTAGGGTTTTTGCGCCGTTTTAGTCTGAAAACGGGTATACACTTTGCCCATTTTGGTCTGGAATCGGGTATGGTTTTCGAGGGAACTACGAGAGTGTATGAACGTATTTACCGTTTCAATTCCAAATGAGTAAGAAAGAAGGAGAAATATGCGAATTCGAAACGGATTTGAATAATTTTTTTGTTTGCACTCTAATCTAAGTAATGATAACATAGTTTCTAACTAAAGGCCAGGTCTGAAAACGGGTATGGATTTTAGAGGTCTTGTCTGAAAACGGGTGTGGATAATTACATTTTTTGGTCTGAAATCGGCGTGATCCGGATTTGAAGAACCGGGCGGCACACCCCCACCAAGAATTCCAAGAAGTACCCCCCCCCCCCCCCCGGGTGTAGTAGTCTCTATTTTTCAAAACTAAAGCAACTGTAGAATTCGAGTTCATCATTCGATACAAACAAAAGTAGCGATAGAAAAGGGTGCTAAATACTCAAGTAACAAGGGTTGTTTTTGTTTTTTTTTCTCGAAAGTACGGTAGTCCGGAGGCCCTTGTTATCCTTCACTGAGTTAACTGTCTGCAATGCCGGAAAAAAAACCGTTTCTTTATATTCGTATTGTCTTAACTGCCATTTTTTATTTTATTTGTGAGGATGATCCCGTCTTGGAAATAGTTAAAAATCTCTCCAACGTTTTGGGGATTCAAGGTGGCAGTTACGCGAGCAGAATCATTCTGGAACAAGAAAAAAAAAAAGCCTGTAGGCTTGTACAGACTATAATATCATACTCAGAGTACCACATCATTTTAGTTCCTGATCATAATAAATTTCCTTACTTGTGTGCAACAGATAGGCTTATCATTTCTCTCGTTGTGTACCTTTATTAAAAAAAATAGTTCCACAAAGATAACAATTTTACGGTTTAACATCCGCACGCGTTCGAAACCGAGGATTTCTCTAATTTTTCGTTGAAACATGATGCACTTAGCGGCGGCGGATCGATTTAATGTTCTTGATTAAAACAGTAGAGAGGAAAAGATAAAGACATGACTTATTTCTGTAGATCTGTGTAAATTGACGTAATATAACGACGCAAATAGGTACTAATAATATTGCCAGAAATTAAATTTAAAGGGCTGCAAAAATGCGGGGGCGACAACCTATATAAAACATGTCAGCTATTAAGCGGGTCTTATTTCTGTTATTTCTTTTATTCTCTCATTAAAAGAACCAATCCTCTGAGATTATTTGCTTATTTTTGTTTCTTTTTAGTCTTCGAACAAAGTTTTCTCTTTTGCATTGGCGTAAAACGAGGAAAATCTTGGTGCTATAGTTTTTGTCAGCTTCACAATTTCTTGCAGTTTCTCTGAATAATTTGACTGGAAGTACCCACGCATTTATTTTTCGACGTCATATTGACGTCATAGCGCAGCAGTTATTGGATAAGTCAGTGTGACGTCACGCCAGTTCTTCTCCGAACGGCATTAGCAGCAAAAATGGCGTCGAAAAAGGAGGATGGAGATGCAGCAGCGCTGAGACAGTGTGAAGTCTATGTCGAAAAACATAATATTCAAGCTATTCTTAAAGACTGTATCGTGCAGCTGTGTATTAAGAAGCCGGATAACCCACATAGATTTTTTCGAGAATATTTCGAAAAGCTAGAGAAGGTGTGTTGTGTTTTTAGCTCCGTCCATAATCGAAGCTTTGTTCCACCGACATTTTCTTACTGGTATTTCTCCATGATATTTGCCTTAGAAGCCCGGTAGACTAATAAACAGCAGGCCAAGAACCTTATGTATTTTATTTCCGTTAGGAACATGAGGCAGAGCCGCAAGACTATAGCGAACCTGAACAAAACCATGAAATCGAAGATCACCTCGGGCCTGTTGGCGGCTTTCCTAAAATGAAGCGTCGCGGTGCTGTGAGCGCTGGGCCAATTTCTGAAGATGAAGCAACGTCGTACGTGAAAAAGGTAATTTAGACGAAGATTTTTTATTACATCTTTGAGAAAACTGAGCATTATTATTTTCAAAAAAACAAAACTGATGATGGTTGACTTGAATGTAGGTTGTTCCGAAAGATTACAAAACCATGGCTGCCCTTTCGAAGGCGATTGCGAAGAACATCCTATTTTCTCACCTGGACCAAGAAGAAAGGAGGTCAGTGCGATGAAAATATCACAGCTTTTAAAGCTACCTCTTCTTAAGAAAAATGGCTGATCGTAGTTAACGAATGATGTTTTTCTATTCGACAGCGATATCTTCGACGCCATGTTCTTGGTGAAACACAGTGCTGGGGAAACTGTAATCCATCAAGGTTAGAATACAAACGCGTTGATATTTTTTAAGATAGTTCTGTGTTGACTTGACTTTTACATCTTACCTATCACAAAACGTCCCTTCTCAGAGGATTGTACAGGCCAACAGTCTTGTTCTGTATCGATTTTCTTTTTTGTACAGTACGCTGTTATCTACATTTTTTAGTTTTATAATGTTCTGTATGCAGTAGAGCGTGTTGCACTGGAGCTCGACGTTTCAGTACCTCAACCAAATTTTCTTTTTTGCCGTTTTAGGCGACGAAGGAGACAACTTCTACATCATTGACAGTGGCGAAGTTGATGTAAGCATAAGTATTTCTCTCGTCTGTTTACATATCTTCAGGTAGCTGTAAACAGTTGATGGAGCGGTATTACCTCACACAAGACATTCTTTTTTTTCACCTTAGCCTTTCAAGAATCCAAAGTTCTATTCAAATTTGTGTGGAGAAACAAAAATTGGATTGAAATTGCCAAGACATTGAATTTTTGCTGACAATTGCTATAATATCAATATATTTCGTGTTACAGTTTGTTTCTTGTCTTTTCTTTTCCTGGTATTTTTTATCATATAGGCTCATATTGGTGAGAGGGATGATATCTCATGTTGGTTTATACAGTAAAACATGTACAGAACAATGCTTTTTTAGCACAGAAACCATCTTTAGTTGTTGGATTTGTTTTGACCGAGATATTCCAAGTCCATGTGATGCCCTTCCATATTTGAAATCAGGAGCTCTTAAACAGTCATCTTCCTTTTCTATCCCCTTCCACTTCTCAGGTTTAAAGGGACAGGGTCATGGTTCAGCGCATGCTCATTGATTAAATCACCTGTCCAATTTATTATTAATTCTATTGGTTAATAAAGCCACTCACAAGTATCTCAGCGATCTCAGAGTGTATTTGAAAGTTGAAGTGTATTTCAGAAACACTTGAAGTAGGATGGAGGAGTACTAAAATTACCAACATTGAACTCATTGTTGACCCGAAGGTTTTATTCCATGGTTGATTAATTTACAGCTATTTGCAAATATTTAAGTTGGTCAAGTGCAAGTGACTGCCAGGGGATTGTGCAGATTGGTTCTTCGACAACATCATGGCATGATCGTATTGATTGCATAGATGATTACAGCATGCCCCCGCAGAAAAAGAGCATTTTGATTAATGAGCATGCGCTGAACCATGAACTTATCCCTTTAAACTTACAGTACAACCCGAGAATAATCAAGTACTTTTTTCCTTGACATCGAAATTTAAAGAAAAGCTTGGTTTTACAATTTTCCAATTCTGTGATGTGATATGTGATGAATACAAAAGAAAATTAATGTTCTTCATCCTACTTGACTAAAATACTACCCTGTGAGCAGAGGCTACATTTTCGCTGTGTGAGCTGGCATGCGAAAAGTAGCCTCTGTCGACAACTGTTTAATTTTCTATCTTGCATGTGTGAAATTTGTCACACGATTTGCAAGCAAAATTAATCGTCAGGTCTGTTGTCAAATGGTGCGGGTTTCATGGGAATGAAAAAATTGTGACAACTCTGATCTGCTATGCAAGACTTAAGCTAGACTCATCCAATGCTCTAAACCGGTCAAGAACATGAAAAAACCTGTTTTTTAAATTTATTTGTCCTGATTTCTGGACAGATTTGCCTCCTACTGATGAACAGTTGGGACACGTAGATATATTTTTTAGCAACTACTATAATTTGCAGTCTGTCTACTTTGAATTGCATGGTTGTTGGTGGAGGCTACTTTTCGCATGACAGCTCACAAAGGGTACTAAACTACCAGCTAGCTTTATGACTCTCTCCAGGTCAGGGCATTATTTTTAATTGAAGGGAGGATAGTAAAGTCTCGTTAATGCTTCATCCAAAAAGGCTTTGAGAATTTGGTGGTACTAATGTTACAGTCCCATCAATGGGCTTTGAAAATGACCAAATGTTTCTAAGTTTCGGCTGAAAGATTGAAGTCGCCAATGGCAACAAGTCGTGTAAACAGGGTGGATTCAAGGTGTACTTTTAGTGTTTCTCTATACTGTGCAGGTGGCCTATGGAAGGTTTATTTTAGGCAACTTCAGGAGTGACTATTTATTTTCTATTTGGAAGGGGGATACATTAGGAAGGATTTGAAATTTCTACTGTGTACTACAACCCCCAGCTTGTACCAATGTGCTGTCATGAATTCACAGTATAACAACCTTGGGATGTGCATTTAGCTATTTGCAAACATTATTACAGTGAGATGTAAGATAAAGTGGGCCCAAGCATGAACATGATTTCACCATCAAGGTGGAGAAATGAAGAAAATGTGGGATATAAAATTCTCTTATTCCTTGTGTTACAACTTCCATGTAGCATTTTTCCTGCAAGAGTGCAATCAAGAATTTGTTAAAATAGTATGTTTTTTGCTAGGTGTTTGTTAGTGACGAGTATGTCTCTACCATTGGGGAAGGAGGGAGCTTTGGTGAGCTGGCTCTGATATATGGCACTCCCAGAGCAGCAACTATTAAGGTTGGTGATACTTAACTTACTTATGATACAGTACTGGATTCCTAAGATCTAAGTTTTGAGAGGCAAGGCAAGGCAAGGCTTCAAGTGACTCCTGATCAATCATCAAATTCTCTGTTTGATGAAGTTAGATGGAGAAGTTATGACATCATTAGTGGGAGTCACATAGGGGAATTTTTTATTTCTTTTGTAAGTGCATTAAGGTCTTAAAATAGAAAGAAGTCGTTACATCATGTTGCCTTGGTAGCAAAATTTTTCAGTAACCACAAATCAAAACGTCACTTAAAAAGTGAATTTTTCTGGGTTGAATCCAAAAGGACCGTATCTAAGTGTAGAAAAAGAGAAAGAAAAATTTGTGTTGTGTGTGCCTACTCCTTAAAGCGGGTGCTTGTAATTAGGAAGTTCCATGTCACAGTCGTGCAACAATGGCTAAGAAATGTACAAAAAAGCATAATGCTCATGCAAAGTTGTTTGCCAATCTAAACCCATTGCTTTTTTGCTATCTGCCTTCGCTATTGCAAAAACTCCCTGTTGGTGTGGGGGGGGGGGGGGACAGGGGGGTGACAACCTCCCACTTCCCGTACCCCGTTCTCCCACCTCCCGTACCTTTTTGTTCCTTTGTCTCCCGACTCCTGCCCTTTACTGTATTTTTCCCGTCATCATGTAAATTAAAAAGATCAGAAGCCCGGGTTTAGTGTTAAAGCTGTAGGGTAATTTGCCAAAGGTGAAAATTGTTACAAGTCAGTTTTCTTAGTTTAACTGAGTTTTCACTAACCTGGTTATCTAGGTTTGACCACCGCTTCTGACATCCCACTACAGCGACAATAGTCTCAGTCCACTGTGCAGTGTAATAGCTATTGCAGTTATCAAAGATGCATTAACATGCATTTAGGAATCCTGAAATTACGGGGATCATGCCAAAATGAAGTCGAAGGGCCAGACGTTACGGTAGAGTTCAGTACTCCTGTCTAGTTCCCAGCGTCTAATTGTACTAATTGCATATCCACGGCGGTTAGTTTTCGTTATTTTTCGTAAGTAGTCGTAAGCTATAAAAACTGACTTCAACGAGACAATAATTGCATGTTCGTTAACCATTTGCCTTTTAAGAAATAAGCGTTGACAGGCCAAACACGACTCATAAGCTCGTGATAATGTGAAACGTGACCTTGAGAGTCTGCTTGAACAGTGGTTCTCTTTCTTTTTTCTCTCGCGCGAAGGTTACTAGCACTACACAGTGCAAGACGTGTAGCATTCTAAACTTTGACTGAGTAAATCTTGTTTTTGCCGTACTAAGTCTTGTATTTAGAGGTCATGAAGCAGGTTTGTTACATGCATACTGAGTAATCATTTCCTGTGGTTTATGCTTCTGTACTGGGTGTCCCTGACGTGTACATGTGTCACGCCACCTCATTCATGAGGACTCGTGACCTATGATGTAACCGACTTGGAAAGGTTTCCAATTTCACCGGAAGTAATGCTCTTTTTTCTATCCCGAGTGCAAATTTACGTTTTTTGACTTTTCTTGCATTAAAATTTTGATTTAGGGCCTCGGAGAAAGTTAATTGGAAGTCAAGAAAAGTTGTTGGGTTCGTTTCTTTGACTGGATGATGAGCAGTGACAATTAACAAAAGCTTGCCTTTTGGAATTTCTCTCCCGCTTCCCGCCATCATAGAGATCCCGCTTCCCGCCCTTTCTTCTCCCGTCTCCCATACCCCTCCCGCCCCCCTGTCCCCCTCCACTGGTGTGATCCAGAAATTCTGCTGCCATGGTAATGTGAGGTCACACTTCTCTCTATTCCAGTAATTTTTTTAATTGCATTATTGGCTTGGACAGCCTGTGTTTTTGTGAGTTACATTAACATTAGCCTTGGCATTATTTCACTGTGTTGAAAATCCTGATTTGATGCAGTAATTTGTTTGTGTTTATTGTGTAACATCCATCTCATAAGTTTAAATGCCTTCACCTTTCCTCCATCCAGTCCAAGACTGATGTGAAGCTCTGGGCCATTGATCGAGTAACTTATCGGCGAATATTGATGGGAAGTCAGATTCGAAAGAGAAAGATGTATGAACAGTTCCTAGAAAAAGTCAGTATCCTTGAATCACTCGACAAATGGGAGAGGCTCACTGTCGCTGATGCTCTGGAGGCTGTTACTTATGAGGATAATGAAAATGTTGTGGTCCAAGGAGAACACGGGGATGAGTTCTACATAATTGTTGATGTGAGTTATTTCTTCAGTGCTTTGCTTTATAAATATAATCATTTACAATAACTGAGCAATTTTTCACGCATTTATTGGTCAAGAGCTATGGTCAGTAAGAGTACAGACCATTGAAAAAACATATGTGATGGTGGTGAAATTTGTTTTCCCTTTCTTACATGTGCAATTTTCCAAGAAATCTCAGTGGAAAGGGAGATTGAGAACTGTCACTAATTATAATAAAGAAATCAGTTTGAAGTTTGAAGTTAAAGTTTATTTATTCATCAATACAGAGCAGTTCGAAAACTGAATTGCACATTTATGTTACATAATAAAGTTGCCCAGAGCTACTGTATTTTTTGCTTACAAGGTGAAGCATTTTTTCTATGCAAGTTTGCTTGATTCTAAATCTGTTGTAATTTTGGGGTGCATCTTATAACCAAGTTTTAGGCAACAAAACAAAATTGAGGCAAATTTTTTACTCAAAAAGCTCTAGCTGCTCATCCTTTTCTTTGTTATTTGTTTTTAAAGGACTAACGAATCATTTTGCATTCGAAACAAACCATCTGGCATTGATCGCTTTGAACTGAATGCTGATGCTAGGTAACCAGGCAAATTTTTGAGCACGTGCTTGACCTTGTTTAAACTGGATTACCATTTCAGTCATAAAAACTGCTATCAATATGGGTCCTGTGTAAAAATAAATGAATAAGTAGATAACCTTTTTCACTGTTGTTCACATAGGTGAATGGTGGTAATCAGTGTCTTTGGAATAGTTAAGGTGCCCATCGCCAAAAATCAGCAGCTGTGCCTTATAGCTGGGTATTTGGCTGTTAACTTAGAAAAATCGCGTGGAATAGTTTGTGGTACGTCTTATAACGAGTGCACCTTTGTGTACAGGGAAAAAAATAAGGTCGGGGTATTCTCACAGAAGCCAATAATTTCGGAATCCTGTCAGGGCCACACAACTTAGAAGGATTGAGTTATGATGTCAACAATTTCCCATGGTCTGTACTCTTATCAATCAAGCAAGTGACGTTAACATGTTCCCCTGTTAAAATGTTTAAAACTTTGCGATGTAAACAGTCACCTGTGATTCATGGTTCACTTGAGTTTTGAACATGTTGATTGTTGTTCATTTGTTTCCTTTCTAATAAGTTAAGATTTTTTGATTAACAAAGTTGTTTTGTTATTTTTTCATTAACACTATAGGGAGTAGCTGTGGTTTTGCAGCGTAGATCACCAAATGAAGATTACATCGAAGTCAGCCGCCTAGGTCAATCAGACTACTTTGGTAAGTGGAATATTCTAAACTATGGTGGTGCCCTCTTGCAGGATCGACATGGGTATCTTCTTTCCATTTTGCTGATACATAAAGCTGCTTCATGGCTCTACCCTCTTTTAAGGCACCTGCCCCAACCTGATTTATTGTTGATGAGTTTAACTCGACCTTGTCCAATTCCCTGCTTCAGAAACTGTAGGGAGAATGCTTACAAGATTTTAGTGCAATGATTTCTGGTATTATTTGGGTTTGGCATTTGTTATGATTGGTTTGTTAGCCCATCAAAACTAATGCTTGTCCACCTTAATGATCCCAGATGTTTTTGTACTGAAAGCTTGTTTCTGGAGTGGGAAATATTGTTTTTGCCAGTGAAACAAGAACATAAATTTGAGTCTTACATTGTTCTAAAGAAGTGTTCTTCAACTTACAAGGGTTTGTAAATTAAGCTGTATGTGACATGACTTGAATACAATATCTGTTCTTGTAGGTGAAATAGCTCTGGTGCTTAATCGACCTCGTGCTGCAACAGTGCGAGCAAAGGGAACCCTCAAGTGTGTCAAACTGGACAGGCAGCGGTTTGAACGAGTGTTGGGTCCATGTATTGACATCCTCAAGAGAAACATTCAACAATACAACAGCTTTGTCTCTTTAGTTGTGTAAAAACGTTAGCATATCAAGTAAAGAAATGTGTGAAAAAGAGATGCATTGCATAAAACAGATATACAGTACTTAAGATACCCTGTTGGTCATCTCAATACTATGACAGTTGGGTCAGGGTCATATAAATATGTTTTTTAAGTTATTAAAGTTTGATTTGATTAATGTCTGTCAAAAAAATGGTTTCCCCATTGTTCAGCATTGCTTTTCTCTTTTTTGTTCTTGTTGTTGCTAGAAAGGAAACTTTATTTTTTGGATAACAGCTCAAGCTCTACTATGTGATGAAAGCTATGCAATGTCTGCTTCATTTACTGTTGTATTTAAACTTTTGTTTCTTTGGTTTTTTAAACCCTTATGTAAACTGGGGCATGTAATTACTTGTAAAAATATTTTACATGACAGTTTCAAAAATGTGCAAAAGTTAAATGTACATGGACTTGTTTGCAATAGATTAATTATGAACACAAAGTGATTATATCGGCAGAAGTATAGACAAGAAAGCGGTGATTTCCTTATCGAGTTTTAACATTTTGTTAGTGTAAAAGACCAATAAGAAGAACTTGTGATCAAAGTCTACTATCACTGCAGTGTGCATTAGAGTTCTTCAGTGTATTATTAATAGGCTTTACTTGTAGCTTACAGTGTTTAAGTTGTTTCTGAATATTATTTATTTAAGTTTTATCGTGGTTTGTTCAAATATGGTAAACATGTGCTATGTGACTTAGTAATTTAAAATAAAAATATCTATATCAAAACATGATTGAATTTGGTGTTGATAACTTTACAAAAAAAAACTTATATTGGCATGCATATCATTAATCCTATACTGACAGTTCTCCATACTTTTGAAATAGTTATGGGGCCTGCAAACGGGGATTTGTATAAAAAGTATGAGGCCTCATGAGGCCTTGTACACAAGTATCCAACTATTTTTGAAAACAGCACCACTTGTATTCTTTCAGATCAGGTAAAGCGTCCATAAATTACAGCCTTCATGGTTAACTCCATTGCCACTGCTTTTAGGTGGTTGTAGCAGTGTTGCTAACATTGGATTTTTTCTTCTTTTTTGCTGCCTGCGTTGGTTGGTAGCGAGGCATTCAATCTTGGCATTTTTGTAGTAAGTGGAACTTCTCCTGAGCTTTTTTCAATTAGCCACGGCTTCCGTTTCAGACACTTGACACCTTTCTGCTTCTCTCAGTTTGAGATAACTCTGTATTAAGCTTCTGTGATAGCCCTGTAGAGGTTTCTATCATTACCTCTGCTGCACTTATGCCAACTCTATCGCGCTCTATCTGTCGACCACAGACCCCCACAGTCAACTAACAATCCACTGTGCACCACCAAAAGTTAAGAGGAAGACTGGGTGCAAATTTGAGGAGCATTTTTTTGCAAAAACCTTTGTGACCTCAAAGTTTCCTGAATTGTGGATTTTTAACTACCAGTCAGACATTTATTTAAATTTTTAAATATTTCTTGAATTTTCCATGAAAAAGGCTTAAACTATAGGAAAATATAGGAATTTGCCCAATTTATAGGACTTTACAGGAGAGGTCTTTAGAAAAAGGATTTTATAGGAATTATATAGGACTTGCTTGACACCCTGCTATAGGATACAGAACCAACTTCGTGTCTTGAACAAGTTGTGCGAAAACACAGTTTATTTGAAGCAACCTCAGTTCCATGCAATGCTTTTCATCATAATCATTATCAGATCCTTGTCCCCATGTGGGAATCTTCCTTCGCCAACGGTCTCCTTTATCCAAAAAACAGTAGAAACCTCAACCCACTACCCCAGCCCTCACCGTGTATGTCTCTTTCCCTTGCCTTCTGGCTACCATGCAGAGATGATGGGTGAAATAGCTTATAGTAAAAAGAGTGGTATTCATTCACAGAGTTCCAATTTTAAAGTAGACAGCTAGGGCGTAATGTAGGTGACTTAGTAGTTGAGTGCAGCAGGCAATTTTAGGCTTCACTTCCTTACCTTCCCCTTTTCTCTTCAAAAAGTAGATGGTTTAAACCGGGGTAATGTAGGAGTTGATAACAGAAAACAATATCATTGTTTATCATTATTTCCCATTATTTCACGGTCAGGGTATCGAACCAATTGACTTTTAGGGTTAGGGAGCTGCTACATGACCGGGTTTAAACCAGCCAGTTGCTGGCACTTAATGAGAAGCCTGCATTTAATTGTGACTAAATAATTCATTATTACGCTTGAATTAAAATAACCTGGTTAGGAATAACAAGAAATAGAAGAAGTATCTACTCTGGGAAGATAGCTTAGAATCAAACACGCAAACATAATTCCTATGATGATGTTAACTGTATGATAAAGAAGACGCGAGGGTCGCCTTCTATGTTTGCCGTGTCCAGTCGTTTTAAAATGTTCTACTACTCCATCCAGAGAATACTTCTTTGGACTATAACCAAGGTGGCTCCGAGCCTTTTTCATGTTAAAGTAATGTGTTACAGCAGTCTTGTAAACCTGTAGGGAGAAAATAGAAAACAGCTTGTCAAACCAAATATAGCCTGCGTAGCAAGCGTTTCCAATCGAGTTATTGCGCGAAAGTTAGAACTGGAGAAAAAAAGATGGAAGGGAGAAGGGGAGGGGAGAAGAGGAATTCCTTCTTTTCCCTCCCCCTCCCCTGTCATTCCTTTTTTTTGCTCTCGTCTCAACTTTCCTGACAAACTCGCGCAGAAACGCTTGCTACGCAGGCTAAACCAAATACTGAAAGTTCACTCATTCAAGAAATTGTGTTTTGTTTGGAGTGTTGTGTAAAAATAGCCTGCGTAGCAGGCGTCGAAAGGGGTAGGGGGTAGGGGATAGAGAGGAAGGGAAAAAGGGGAGGGGGATTGGGGAGAGGGGGAGGGGACTTTCTCCCTCCCCCCTCCCCCTCCCCTTTTTGCGCCTGCCACGCAGGCTATGTAAAAAAGCTTATTGCTCTAAACTAAATAAAATGGCTTAGTTAACCAAAGAGTTATTGATTTCAGTTACCTCTGTTCTGGTAAGCAGCGGTTGAAAGTTATAGATGTATTTTCCAACAACTGAGTGCACTATTTCTGTTATAAATGCTGCAATAAAGAAACCATATTAAATGATTCAATCACTTGACATAAACATGTGAATGAAGTACGTGAAAAACATTACCAAACAAAATCAGATCTGAGATGCTGGTGTTTGAAGTGCTGTGTTGAAAATATATATTAAGTTGTTAAAATGAACACACAATAAAAAATATAGTTTCAAATATATCCCTGGAGTGATCAATGCATAAAATAAATTATGCAGAGCAAAATACAAAAGCAATTAAAGAATAAAAGTTGTAACTCGTAGTTTCACACTCCAACAAAGCAATCATCACACTGAATTGTGTTTTCAGTTTAAAGTTAGAAATTTAAAATTCATGGGCGGTGGGAGCAGTGCGTTAGGTGATTAGTCGCGAAAAACTTGTTTTCATAACAACACCTGGTTGTAACCAGCTCAGATCTTTTGTTGAGAAGCGAAACATTGTAGGCAGCCAAGATACAGAGTTTCTCATGAGAGCCCATCATGTTTACTTTAGGGTTAAATTTTGTCTTAATGAAACTGGGTCACAATATCACGGACCTTAATACTCACCAAAGATATAAATCAAGGTTATGGGTAATTTTAATCTTGGAAAGCTATACCCAAGGCCTTCAACCTGTCAACAACAACGTACAACAACAACAGTTTATTAAGGTATTTTCATTCACATACGTGGCATTACCTATTCTCTTAAAAAAGTAAATAATTATAATTAATTGGTTAAGTCAAAAAATTGAAATTACATGATCATGTCTACAATTCATAGTCTCAAAAATAAAAGCAGCGAGTGATTTACAAATAAATGGATCAATATTGTTGAAAAGGAACAAAATTTTTGATTCCACATCTAAATCATTAAAAAACTTATATATTTGGTAACGATTTCATCAAAAAATTTGTTGCGAAGCGTATCATATAGAGTGCAAGAAAACATAACGTGACATCCATTTTCAACTTCATTGGCTTGACTGCTTACTCCATGAACTCCATGAGTCAATCAAACTCCATGAGTTTGCTTCCTGTTCTGGCCCTGGTTGTTGTTACATAAATCTTAACTTTGGACCTAAACTGTCACTTACTAAAGGTCTGAAGAACTCAAAGTTGTTCATAGGTGAATCATCAGATACAAAGTATGCTTCCCCTGCCTGGAAAAAAAGGTACAGTGACTGTGCTAGTTACACACACAATTTATACAACAGGGCATTTTACAGTTCTGTGCTCAGTGCCCTGGCCTTTGAATAGAAGTGAGGCTGGTGGTGACCTTGTTCTGTTAAAAACCTTCCTGCTTTTCATCGGCAAATCGTGGTATTCTCATGCTACCAAGCCTGTGAACATGATCATTCACATATGAAAAACAAGAAGGTTTGTAACAAAACAAGGTCACCGCCAGCCTCGCTTCTATTCAAAGGCCAAGTCACTGCATGAGCACACAACTGTAAAATGGCCTATTCATACAAATCAAAATACACCATAAGCTGTCAAAACAGGCACATTATTTTACGAAAGGTTTAATACAGTCCAAGCTCTCGTAAGCCGGCACCTGGGAAATTAAAAAAGGTGGTCATAACTAGAGGTGGCCTCTTACGAGAATGAGATCTCATAAGCAACCAGTGGTTATTAAAAACAATAGAGGGTGTCCCTTACTAGGGTTTCGGAACTCATTAATAATTCATGAAGAAAAACAAAAGAAATTAATGTTAAATGAATGTCTTTGTATCTGGTATAGACACAGCTAAACTTTACCTCCAATTTTTCTTTGGACCAAAGTAACCCCAAGATCTTCATCAACAAACCGTTAGTGCAGTGTACGGTTTTATTGAAGTGTCGATTTATATGAATAAGACTCTGACTGGTCTCTTACGAGAGCTTAAAAACAAAGGAAAAGTCCAGTTGGGTAATCTCAAAGGTAGTTGCGGTTGCTCATAGGAGCAGTCGTTTGCCAGAGCTTTTCATCTGAATGGACAGGTTCACCGTTCAGTGCATGCTCGTTAATCAAAATGCTGTTTTTCGTCCGGCCGAGGCATGCTGTATCGTCTATGAAAGCAATATGATCCTGTCATAATGTTGTCAAAGAACCAATCTGCACACTCCCCTGGCAGTCACTTGATCAAGGTAGGTGCAAATAACTGTGAATTAATCAACCATGGACCCTTTGGGTCAACAATACATTTAACATTGGTAGTGTTGGCATAATCCACTAATTTTTCTGCAATTTTAGTGCTCTTCCATCCCACTTCAGGTTACTCTGAAATACATGCACATCCACTCTGAGAATACTGAGATACATGTGAGTGACATTATTAACAGATAGAATTAATAATAAATTGGAAAAAAGCAATCTAATTACTGAGCATGCGCTGAACCGTGAACCTTTACTTCCCTTCAAGTTTGAGTCACAATTCAAATGGGGTTTCACAAAGTTACAAAGGTGGTCGTAACCAGAGATAGTCAATAATTACAAAAGTGGTCGCAAGGAGAGCTTCAAAAGTAATAATTTTTCTGTAGTCATTCCAGCTGGAAACTCAACCTTTTACCACAATCAATACCTTCAATGTTGGTCATGTAATGATTCACCCTCCAATATTATGTGGGGGTGGACGGATGGAAGGAGGGCCCGGTGCAAGAGGAAATTGGGTTGGTAATCCTGTGGTTGCATAATTTTTCAGAATGTCAGATACTCACAGCAATTGCATTTTTAGATGCATGAAGAGCTTCTCCTGCTAAAACATGAGCTTGAACCAGATTATTGACATGAACAAAGTCAACCACAGAGTCGCCTTGTCCATAAGTGAAGCTAAAAAGTCCTTGTTCGATGTATGACTGAGAAAAAAAAACAATATTATGCATTTAAAGACATGATCGTCTGGCCATTGGTGAGCATATTGCTCATTAGAACTGTTGTTTATGTAGTGACTGACATCTTGAAAACCTGTGGCATGGGAGTCGACAGGTTGTCAAAACGTCAGTCACTGCCAACCATAGTCCTTGATCCATGCTTCACCTAGTCATGAAATGACTCCAATCCAGAGTTAAAATCTTTGACAATATTATGCATTGGTTAACAAAAATACTGGGTGAGGTATGTGCATCTGTAGCGTAAGAAAGGAAACTTGGCTTTTTTTAGTCAAATCTGCACAGATGCAAAATAAACTTTTGGCCAATTACAGGGAGAGATAATTTAAAAAAAAAAAAAATCACTTGCCCTTTCAGCAAGCCCTTGTTAGAGTTTACAAGGGCAACACAGTCATGCAGGCCTACTAAAACCCCCTTTTTACTGACATTTACTTTTAAATGTTGCTTGCCCAGGGACTGTAATATTAAACCCACTAGCCTGATGGGTCATTCTGCTAGCCGCTGGCTATCAGACAGCACATTTGTTGTACCCTGTAATAATGAAGAGATTCCTAGAAAATGGGTGCTTGTGACTGTTTACTAGGTCGTTACGAGCACCTTTTTCTAAAAAAACCCTTCATTATTATTACAGTCAATATACTACCTGCTTTAGAACAATTAATATATTTAATAAATTGTGATTTCATCATTAAAAAAGCTTTAAAAATATTTCCAGGCCCAGTCAGAACTGTTTTATCACGATAAGTGCCCGGGGGATTCCCACTGTTCTCTGACCTCCAGATAGTGCGTCCTGTCACTCAACCTCACTGCCTCTTTGGTAGTTTGTGTATTTATGCATAGCAAATATTTACTCCATAAAATATTCCTTCCTAATAATTAGCTGCTACAGGGACACTGACAAAGAATAGGGATATAATATGGCACTTGGAACAAAGACACCCACAATAAAGAAACATCAATATTCTTGCCTATACACACACTACACTATATTAGTAAAAGCAGTCATTATTCAAAAAGCCCCACTAATGTATAATCTTAATATTATTCAATAACTTAATTACCGGTATCTTACCACAATTCTTGGCAAATGCCGTAATTCACCTTCCCCATAAATACCAGCTGGTCTCAGAGCACATGTCTTTAGACTGTTTCCACCTGTAAAATAACAGAGATTTTAAATAAAGACAACTACTAATGTATTTAAACTGGACTAGTCTGTAAGGTGACGTTTATTAAGGCAAATACTTGGGAATCGTGTGTAACTGTGTCACAGGGCTCTCACCAAGATTTCAAGTTGCTGGGTACAGCACTGTACCTGTAATTAGTAGGTGGGGTCCAATTTATTAAACAGTTAGTTTCCTATGACAGTAGCAATATTGTAAAATTAGAATGAATATTATTTATTATAAGGGCAATTAACAGCAAAAATATTAAAACTTCAATGCAGAAATGACTTAACTTTGAAGTTAGAAATGAAACTTGAATTTTTTGATAAACAGTTTACATACAGATCACAATCTTTTATTAAGTTCATAGAGGTAAATAGTAAAATATATTAGTAAGCTCATTCAGTAAGTTCATAGATCCAAAATGGCAGGATGGAATTTTTACCTTGTAGTTGTAAGCCATTAGCACTAAGAATAGCCTGCTCTGCTATAGACTTTGTTCGTGAATAATGATCTGGATGCTGATGCAAATAAAATGACAATGAATATAAAATATATACATATATAAAATATAAAGAATATGTTGTGGTCCAATTTTGTCCTTGATTTAAATTTTATTTTTCTTTGTCTTTAGGTATGATAATGTAAGATATTTATGAGTTTGAAACAAAAGAAAATAAAATTCAAACAAAGGACAAAATTGAACCACAACAAATATGTCAATAATATTTCACATATAATTTGTACATGTACAACAGAATGAAGAAGCAAGGGAGGAGGAGCAAGGGATGGTGAAGTGGTGAGAGCCGTCGCCTCCCACCAATATGTGGCCTAAGGTTCAAATTCCAGCATCGATGCCATATTTGGATTGAGTTTGTTGTTGGTTCTCTCCTTTGCTCCAAGAGGTTTTTCTCCAGGCACTCCGGTTTTCCCCTCTCCTCAGAAACCAGAATTTCCAAATTCCAATTCCACCAGGATTTAGGTAGACGAAGAACCACTTTGTGGATGTACTACCTCCAAATCATTATTTATTTTATTTTATTCATTTAAGAATTTAAATGCAAAGAAGATCATTGCAGTTTAAGACAACTTAAAAAACACTTGCCAAGAGAAAGCCTGAAAGCCTGTGTGATACTGTTGAAGCACTCTAACCAATAGGGTTTATAGATACTGATTAGATAGTGATATATGTTCACTTTCTTTAAATATTTTTTTTCAGATTAGCAAATTCAGACCTGCAAAATGAGAATTTGCTTTTCAAAATTGTACTCTGTTCATGGACTGCAAATTGATTAATCCAGGGCAAAAACAGATTTAGCCACATAATAATAATTATCGTGATCTCTCATGTTAATATATCCCTATTACAAAAATAATTTACATGAACTAACCTTATCTAGTGGTAAATAAGGTAAAGATTCATCCCCATTTTGTATTATCTGTCCACCAAACACCACATTATAAGTACTGGTATAAACCAAGTGTGCCACATTGTATTTGCAACAAGCTACAAACAAACAAGCAGACTTTTAATCAATGTCATCTAGAAGTTACAGTTTTAATGTACCTGCGCAAAAGTAAATACAGATCATTGTTTGCAAGACATATTAATTTCCTGCTATTTTCTGAACACTCTACTGTCTCAAAGAATCAGATGCTTTAAAGTACATGTGTGTTTTCTCCTGGTTTGCCATTTCATTAACGCCCAAGTCTACAGTGTAAAATCATTTTAGAAATTCCTAATAGTTCAACCCTTCAAAAGTAATAGAGTAGTAGAAATACCGGTCAGCTCTCCACATTTACAAACATATATGTTTAAGGAAGTAAAACATAAGATAGAAGTGAGAGTGGTACTGTAATGGATGGGTGAAGGTTGATCAAGTAAGAAAGAGAGGTGTGAATCGGGATGTTGAGAGTTAAAAAGACACAGCTTTTAATTCATTACAAGGCTTTTTGGTCACAGTTCAAATGGGGTTTCACAACTCATAATGAGAGCTGGTCATTTGTAAGAGTGTCTGGTCCGAAGAGCTTCAACTGCATTACATTTCAGTTTGCATCTTCAAGTGTTTGTTTTCCTGTGGTAAATAAATAACAAGCACAATAATATTATAATTTTGTAAGGAATTATATCTGACCTTCAATGACAAGTTTGGTTCCTAAAACATTCACCATCTCTATCTTCCTTCTGTTTAACTGAAAAAAAAAATGTTACAGTCTAAAAATTGAGAAGAACATGTTGTTTTGGCCATGTTTCCTGTTTACTGGCATGAAAGAAATGGTAGTTTTAATTTTCATACAAAATAGGTCTGCTGGTAATCAGGCGAGCTCTGATGTCTCAGCCTTTACATATTTTACACTTGATGACTAAATTTGATTTTATGGCAATACAAAATTTACCCTGTGAGCAAAGGTTTCTCTCTTGCATGGCTTTTAACATTACCAAAGTCATTCACGTGCCTTATCAGTTCTGTACTTGGCCTGTTTTATACACAGGACGTAAACAAACCAACTACGTGACAGACAAGCCATGTGAATGACTTTGTAAATGCTACAAGTCCTGCAAGCAAGAAACCTCTGCTCCATCTGAGGTATACAAAATTAAGCTTATCTGTTGGAATCAACTGCAGACTGCCTGATCCTTGTTTTCACTTCTAAAAAAGGTTTGAACCATGATCTTCCACCCCTTAAAACACATACCTGTTCTCTGCCAGACATTCCATATGATGCACAATGAAATACTGTATCAAACTGATGGTTACTGAATAATTGTTCCACATCTTCCTTCTGGGTTAAATCTCCCTGAAAACATGCAATCATTTGAGTAAGCATTGAGCACAAAGACAACATAAATCCCTATAAGATTCAAAAAAGATAATTCTTAAAAGGACTTGGTTCCTTGAGTTCTGTGTGCATAATAAAAAATTTGACCAAGCATTTACAATGCCCAGACATCCAGTCCACGTTATTTATGTGTGCATTTCAGATATCAAACAGGCATGTCTATTTTTTTACCAATTATCTGACAGGCTATTTGTTAAAACACACTGAATAGTGAATTTTCTAAGGAAAAATAAAGGTAGGTACAAAAGTCGGACCGGATCAACTCGGACCGCCAGTCCGGGTCGGATCAACTCAGATTGACTCGGACCAACCCGGATTGAATAAAAAAATAAAAATGAAATAAAATTGGACTCGGATCAACTCGGATCATAAAAAACAACAACAACTCGGATTATAAAAGGAAAAATAAACTCAGTCGGTATCACTTAACTTTCACCCGCCATTTTGTTTTTTTCTCACGAACTCATGGTTGCGTAAATTAACTTAATTTTTATTATTATTAATTTTAATGATATACTAGTGAGCAGCACACATACACTTCCAGTGAACATTTTCAACTTGGAAGGAGGAGAAATCATACTCGCCCGGGACAAAGAAAATTTTCGTACCCCAGGCGAGAATTGAACTCATGACCCTCCGAATACTACATGTTTATCGGACGTTCCAACCACTGAACCGGAGGGTCGCGAGTTCGATTCTTGCTCGGGACATGGAAATTTCCTTTGTCCCGGGCGAGCATGGTTTCTCCTCCTTCCAAGTTGAAAATGTTCAATGGAAATGTATGTGTGCTGCTCACTAGTGTATCATTAAAATTAAGTTTCAGAAGTCCTGCAGAAAAAAAACAAACAGGAACAAACAAACAAACACTCTTCGGTAACTATCTAAATTCGGTCAGCAGACCAGGCTTTTGATGCTTTTCATTGAGAAAGATGGTCGAGATTTTACCTTCCTCGAGGTCATCCATATCCGTGAAGCAGAGCGCGTCGTGTAACGCAACCACAACCACGAGTTTATAATATGATCTGAGAGGAACTGGCACTAGTAAAACAAAATGGCGCCTTAAAGCCACGGAGAAAAAAAGGATGATCTGGCCTTTTTTACCCTCCAAATGGGTTAAACTTTCAGTTTTGCTGATTTAATTTAATTTTTTTGATTTCTCCGAGTTGATCCGAGTCCAATTTTATTATATTTTTGTTTTTTTATTCGATCCGAGTTGGTCCGAGTCGATCTGAGTTGATCCGACCCGGACTGGCGGTCCGAGTTGATCCGGTCCGACTTTTGTACCTGCCTGAAAAATAAAAACCACTATAGAGGAGAATTAACATGTGGCGAGGTGAATTGCTTCTTACATGGCATTTCAACAAAGACAACTGCTGTTTTGGCAATGTTATAAAACAATATGGATCTTGCTTTTTGCTGTGCATACATTGAGTACCAAAGCGATTGTAGGAAGTTTGGAAAGCACTCAAGAGGAAACTTCCTGTGTGCTTCACATCTCAATAAAAATCATTGTCAAGGCTGTGCTCTAAAAAAAACTTTAGGGAGCTCAGTGCTCTAAACTGTGAAATCCAGGGTGCCCAGCATATGATTTCTATAAGAAAAAAAAGTACATGTATTCCTTGTCACCCAAGATGGTACACAGGCCACCATACAAAGATAGATTCTGGTCAAATTTGCTTTGTGGTTAAATTTTTTTAACCTGGGTTGATTCTCAATTTCCCTTGTCTCCTAGCATGTATTAGGGCTAGGAAACAATGGATATTGAGAATCAACCTAGGTTAAATCAAAATTAACCTGAAATCAAATTTGACCTGAAACATGTATTGTGATGGTGTCCACCCTGATGTCATGTAGTGTGTGATGTCATGGAGCATTTTGTGTTTCCAGTTACAGTTTCCTCAGTTAACACTGAGGAGCATCTAGCTTGCTTTGGCCATATTTCTATCTGTTTGCCATGGGTTTTTTAGCCGCCGTTTTAGGAGTTGGTATGTGCTCTTTGCAATGAGTTTTGAATGCAAAAAGTATTTTTACGGGCAAATGGAAGCAATAATATTGTGAATAATTGGCCATTAGATATGAGCAAAAATCAAGGTAACAAAACATGCCTTGCTCGCAGGCGAGTTTATATCATATCGACTTAGCTGGTCATCTAATCTTTAAATACGATGAAATAAGTTTATGTTGGGTTTTCATGGTCAAAACAGCAGTCATTCTTCTGAAAAGTATCTTTGAATTTGTGTTTAAGAGGGCTCAATCAACTTTATAAAGGGCAGCTGGCAGAAGTTCTAGGGGAAAGGCTTATAATAAAATATTGTTGTTGTCTTCACAGTGTGTTTCACGTGGCATAGTGGAAACGAAACAGCCTTCAGATTCCAGGCAATATCTGTTTTCCTTCTTCTCTTCTTTTCTTTTACTTCCAGTTTTCTTTTAAGCTATTGTAGTCTTATCTTGTTTCTTTATATAGCTTAAGTTTTTTTAGTTATAAATTTTCTTTCCCATTGCCTTATTTCCTGCGATTCACGTATTTCTAGCAACAGTAAGAATAGCTGAGCCTGATCGGTATGGGTACCTGTGGATGTCAAATCAAGTTTCTGTCAAATTGTGGGTTTTTTAGGTCAAATCCTCACATATCAAGAATTTTTGCATGGTAACGCTATTAGCTAGCAAGCTCAGCACAGCTACAACAATGACAAAAATGAGAAAATACGCTTTAGCAAAAACTCTGAACATTCATCACACTATTTGGCAGGTTTCTTTACCATCATTGCACGACTAACGTAGACAAACTTGACTGAAATGGCAATGCGATTGTCATTTTAATCTAACGATTGTTCCTTCATCAAGCAATCGTTGTGACTTGGATTTTGTAGGAAATACCCATAGAGAAGCTCAAGGTTGGCATATGACAGGGTAGCGGTAAGTGCCTAATCTAGAAAAGGATAACACCCTTGCAGAGTCCCAGGTCCTGGGGGGGCACTCCCTTATATAAGCCATATAGGTATGTGCTGTCTCAAAGGATATGGTTTTTGGGCCTTTTTGGTCTGAAAACGGGTATAGGCTTTGCCCATTTTGGTCTGGAATTGAGTATTGTTTTCGAGGGAACTGCGGGAGCGTATGGACATATTGATCCTTTCAATTTTAAATGACTAAGAAAGAACTAGAAATATGAGAATTCAAAGTGCATTTGAATAAATTTTTTGTTTGTGCTCTCATCCCCATTATAATTCTAAGTAATCGTGACATAATATTTCTGGTCTGAAAAAGAGGAAGGATTTAAGAGGTCTGGTCTGAAAAACAGGTGTGAAAAATGAAATTGTCTGCTCTGAAATAGGGTCAGGGTTTGGAGAACAGGATGGCACACTCCCACCAAGAATTCCCTTCCCGGACCAAGGTCCCAAGAACCCGGGGGGGGCGCACTTGGGTATTTTTTCTGGTGGGTATGTGCCGCCCGGGACTCCAAATTGGCACCCCGTTCTAAAAAAATTATTCCCTAAAATTGATACCCCGTTCTAGAAATGGGCCATTTTTTTACACCCCGTTCTAGAATTCGCCCTAAAACTGATACCCCGTTCTGGAAATGGGCCAATTGTTTATACTCCGTTCTAGAAAGTTTGTGAATTGAAATAGCCCTGTTTTTTTAAAAGGATTTTTCTTTATTTGTTCGACTTATACATCAAATAAATGCTTCTTCATAATCAGCAACAATTTTAAGCAGAAGATAAAGCGGTGACCCACAATTTTTTATACCCCGTTCTAGAAAACGCCTCTGAAATGGATACCCCGTTCTAAATCAGGAGCTTCACGACCCCGTTGGGCGGCACATACCCGTATAGGTAATGTATGGGAGTACCCACCCGGGCCCAAGAATGACGGGAATGGAAACACCTGTTTACAAAAGAACAAATAAATTCCATTTTGCCCGCTATTTACCTTTGATTGTATTCAAATCAAAAAGAAAGATTCAGAGGAAATAAGATTAAAGCTACCGTAATTTGCTTATGGATTTCTTCACAAGGGTTTTCAACACAAACCTGGATGCATTTCATGCGAGTGTAAGCCATCTCATCAAAGGGCCAAAAAATGTCAAATAAAACCACCTCTGCTCCTTGCATCTTAAGTTCATTTCCTAGCTTGTGACCAAAGTAGCCTCCGCCTCCCGTAAGAAGGACTTTTTTCCCACGAAATATTGCAAACAAATTCTTCTTTAAATCGACCTGCTCACTCTCCATAACGCCTAGCCGACCATCCAGCCCCAGCCCCAGCCATTACATAACCAGCAAAGACTCCGCAATATTACTAAGCAGCAGATAAACGATAAAACAACTAGACCATGCGCAGATTTCCTAATATGGCTCTAGATAAGGCGCAACAGAAATAGCCGGAAAATATGGCCGAACCTGAGCGGGCCATTGACATTTTGGCTATTTGTGATGAGTGGAAGCCCTCAAAGGGTGGATTGTCTGCTTTCAATAGAGAATTGGTAATCAATTTGGCAAAATTATCTGGGGACAATGTCAATATACATTGCTACGTGTCCCAAAGCGATGGTGCGGACAGAGAAGACGCTAAAAAGAATGGAGTGAACTTGGTGACTGCTCAGAAAATTCCAGGAACGGGAAACCCTCATGAATGGCTGAAGTTTCCACCACCAGAATTACCCAATATTGACATAGTAATTGGCCATGGTAGGAAATTTGGATTACCTGCCTGTTTTATAAAAAAATTCATGAATAAGTTAAAATTGCCATGCAAACTGTTGCAGTTTCTGCACGTATGTTGCCTTGAGCTTGGTAAGTACAAAACGTCGAGAACGAACGATACAATCCACGAAAACGAAGAAAAGCACAAAGATGAAGTAGACCTCTGTGAAGAAGCCGATGCCGTTGTATCAGTGGGAACGGCGCTACAGCAGAACTACCAAAGATTTCTACCAGCTGTTAAAGTACATGCTTTTACTCCAGGTATTTTTGACAGTTTTGTGTCGAATCAGCCTCCAGAGCAGCTACCTTTGGCAGAAGATGAGGAATTCACATGTCTGGTTTGTGGTCGAGCATCCAAGGAAGATCGTTATCTCAAAGGTTATGACATTATTGCTGATGCGATAGGAAATCTTGGAAAGAATTTTAAGTTGGTATTTGTTGGTTCGCCTGCTGGTAAACAAAGAAAAGTAGAGAAGTGGTTCCTAAAGGAAACCAAGATAAAACGCGAGCAACTGACCATTCGCGGCTATGTTGACCAAAAGCAGCTGAAAAAACTGATTCGCACTTCAGACATGGTTGCACTTCCATCTCGTACAGAAGGTTTTGGTTTGGTTGCTCTGGAAGCCATTTCGGCTGAAACTATTGTTCTTGTATCAAAACAAGCTGGTATCTCCCGGGCCCTCCAAACCGTAGAGGGTGGTAGTTCTGTTATTGTTGAATCACATGATGATCCTGACGAATGGGCTAACAGAATCCGACAACTGTCCAATCAGACCCTTCAGGAAAGACGTGAAAGAGCTGTTTGTCTTCGCAAAAACTATGCAAAGAAGTACTCTTGGGGAGAAGAATGCCAGAAACTATTGACCTTGATTAAAACATTAGTGATAAGAGGTATGTCGGCTTGAAAAGGTTTTTGAAAAACTGTTTTATTTCACCATAGTTAGTGGTTTCACTATATAGTCTCATCCTCGGGAAACCTGCAAATTATATGACAATTTTTTGAGATGGTGCTCTTTAATGGTTTGCAATTCTTTTCACTTGCCTTGCCACCAGAATTTGCTTTACCAAGTATAATGAAATGATATGGAGGCAGTTCCTCTAAAAGTCTCTCCTTCAAACAATAAGACGGACAGATCACTTTAATTGCAGCCCTTCTATACACCTTTCTTTGGGCAGGGGGGTTTGGGGGGGATTATACTGTATTTATTTGTTGTCAGTTTTGTTTGTTTATCAATGAAACATTTGAACGTGCTGGTTACTGCTGATTTCGATTCAGAAGCATTGTGGGTCAGTAATCCAGCTTTCCAAAGTGAGTTGTTACTTGAAGTCTGTACAATGTGTAATGCATTTAGCAGAATCATAGTCAGTGGAACAAACATCATGATTTTAATTGACAGATGAACTATAAGAATGTGTTTTGATTGGCAGTCATGCCAATGATCAGAATTTAATTTAATACCCTCAACTAATTATACACAATTCTTCTAATGATGGTTACTACACAGATTGTCAAAATGTTGGTCACTGTCAACAAAAACACTCACCTGGATGATCATATTCCACCCACTTCTTAACAATGAAATGGAGGCACCCTTTGATTTTCTAATAAGTATGTTTCTAAATATCTACATGTATAGGTGATAACAGCCAGCCCTCAGAATCAAACATGAATGCCACCACAGCAGCTGCCCGGGTAAACAGAAAACAAACTCGAGCTGAGGTTGATGGTTAGATTCAGAAAAGCATTCCAATGTACTTACAAGCAGCTCTCTGCCAATGTTTTGAAAGGATGAGCCATGCCTTGAGATGGGGCGATGTTTTTCTACGAGATGATCCTGTGACAGGCAATGAGCGACTGTTTTTAAAAGTTGGCAGTTCCAGAGCCTATCAAGACTATGATCAAGAACAGGGAGAGCATCCATTGCTACCAGGGGCAGTGAGATTGAACAAATTCTTTGCAAAATATGGGCCCTCAGAGGCAAAAAAGGCTTATTCACTATCTGAAATATGGATGGACGCGTGTTGTTTTTTTGCAACCATAGCAGTGCTGATCTTAGGAAAGCTATGCTCAAATCACTATGAAGATTCCAAAGCTTTAATTGGTGCTATTTGTGCTCTTATATTTAGTTTTATATTTACAACTCATGAGAGGGCTCTCCATCTGAAAAATAACAGAGCAGGACCTGAACAATTGATGAAAATCGATGATCAGAAAATCAATCAATCAATCAATGACAATCGATTAATTATTGTTGATTAGCATCGATTGGTATCAACCAATCAATGATCAATCGATAATCACACTTAGGTGGTGGCAAACTTCATCGATTGCCATCGATTGGCACAAAATTCATGTCTCCGTATTTTCAGGTATTGCAGGAGTGTACGCAGATTGTATGTTATTTTTAAACCTCAGTAGCAAAGTTTGAGAATTGTTCATCCATATGGCTCCATGAAAAACAGCACAAATAATTAAGACAATTAGCATATCTTGTTGTCAGTATTACAAACTTGATCGATTTAGCTTCGAGTTCATTGCAAAGATTCAACTGACCTGGGACGCAGTTGTTGTTCAAACATGATTAAGCTTATTGTTATTTCTTTTTCTTCTTCTTTCTTTATATGTCTGTGCAGACGCCAACCTCGATCTTCCGTGCAGAATTCCCAAATAAAAAGCAATGATATCAAAATGTGTAGCTTTATTAGTACGATGTTTGACTCAATAGGTAATCGATTGATATTGCATATTGATAACAATCTATTATATTAATTGATCGATTCCCATCGATTATCGATTGACATTGAAATCGATGATAATCAATAATCACAAAAATTTTCATGATCGATTGTCCATTGATTATCAATATCAATCAATTAATTGATATTGATTGACATCGATTGTCATCGATTATTGATTTCATCGATTGTTCACGTCCTGAACAATGGGATCAGAGAAGCAATGACTGGAAATACGTCTGCTGTTCGCAGGCTACCCGACGGGCGACTACGATAAAACTCTCTCCTCTGCAGAGGCCTCTTTGTGTTGTGGGCAGGCTGGGGAGAAAGAAAAAGAGAGCACGTGTGTAATGATGGGAAGAGAGAAGAGAGGCCTCTACCAAATAATGTGCCCTTCTCTGGCCTGATTTGCGGTTCTGTGGTTTTGGCCAAACCAGCCAACTATTTGGATGATTTTGAATGCTGTTGTGAAGATAATAGTAGAAAGGGTAGTATACGCAATCTGATGGAGTTTCCATTCTGTTTCACGGATTTTTTACGATTCATGTTTTTGGAGCTGTCGTCCGCCATCTTGGATAATCATGTTCAGAGTTGTCAACTGTAGTTCTCTCCATTTAAGAGTCGGAAACTAAGTTGAGGCCCAATTCCGGTGAATTACTCGTATTTCAAAACAATATTAGTCTGTAGCTGCAAGGAAGCCTTTCTTTGATTTCCAACTCCAAGCTTGGAAGCATCGAACAAAGCCGGGGGGACTTTGAACAGTAATAATTTAGACTTCGAATTCACCTTGATTTTAAGGATGTACTGTAGGTTTATATACGTCCTATTTAGACGTTTATCTTTAAGATCACCTTAATAGTTTGGAAAACTACGCTCAAATCGGTATTTTTTGTCTCCAAGACCAGGGTTGTTGAAATGACAAAAGATTCAAATACAGAAATTCAATGTCAGCACTGACTGTATAAAACACCAAACAGAATTTCAGAGTACTGATTAACAGCATTTTCTTAGTTTTGAACGTACCAAGTCAGCGTTTAGTTGAGCTATTTGAATGCAGCCCCCTAATCTCTGTTAAGATGCTTGTGGTGATAATATCGTGTACATTTATGGTAGAGGTCATGAAAGTTCGTGAACGAGTTACAGTCTTTATGTGATTTACTCAGCCCTTATTTTACTGATGGAGACTTGTGAGTCTGTGGACAAGTCAAGATTGACATTATGATGTTATTATTAAAATATAACTTCTTCAGTGATTCAGTGTTTTTTAAATTGAAATTAACCATTTGCCTTGATTTTGAAGTGAGGTGCTTTTGGGACTCAGGGAAAGAATTACCCAACCTAACACACTGAGAATGTTTTGCATGAGGTATTTCTTGCTATTGCAAGTTGTTTATCAACCAGGCCCCGGTTGTTCAAACGTCGGATAGCGCTATCCACCGAATAAATCACTATCCAGCGGATAGCGTAATTGATTTCCGTAATACTTATACGCTGGATAGTGATTTATCCGGTGGATAGCGCTATCCAACGTTTGAACGACCGGAGCCAGTACAACTGTGGGTATCAACAATGTTATTCACAATAAAAAAAATCACACAGATTGACAAGCTGACAAAGATGTAGAGGAAGCGCAAGTTGTAAAGAACTCCTGTATCAGATCTAAAATGGGACTCTCCCCAAACCCGGAGAGAGAAAGCCAGGCTCGTCATGTTCTACAGGGGAACCCATGGTCTTGTAGACATACCACCCCTCAAAGACTTACTCCCCATGCCATGTTAGAACACTAGAAATTTCCACCCAAAGAAGTATCAACCCCTGACCTGCAATACCAACTGCTATATGGGAACATTTTACCCCTCCACTGTCAATCTATTGAATGCTCTCCCTCCCGCCACATTGGACCAACCGAACATTGCTAAATTCAAAGACGAGCTTGACCGTTTGAAAAAAGGGGAGAGTGAGAGAGTAGGAAGAAAGGCTCTCTTTCCCCCCTTTCTCCTTATGCCTTTCCTCTTCTCTTTTGGACGCCTGCTAGGCAAGATACCTCATAAATACGTCTCTTTATGTGTCAAGCTCTCTATACGCAATTGATTTCTATTTAAGTCTTAAAATGACAATCTCTAGTATGAAATTTAAATTAACCTTCTAGTTTAATTACAATCAACTATCAAACATCAGCTCAGGTTAAAAAATTATAAAGGGACATATGAAAATTAATAAAACAAAGGAATAAGCTATTAGCCAATCAGAGGAGACCTTACGAAAGCTGCTACATCACTGTTTATTTCGCCTAGTTCTTACTCTTGAAACGAGTGAAATGTCCGCCATTTTTTGTTTTCACAACCAAAACAACTCTGCATTATTAAACCTGCAAGGAAGCTGCACTTTTGACGTCATCGGTTGATTAATCGCAAAATTCTTCCAAATTTGGTCATCAGTAGCTGGTTATGGTGAATTAAGCGTGCTCTTTTAGCCAATCAGAATCGGGGAAATATTTTGAATGAATTATAATTTTACTTAATTTGCTCGTGTCGGAGCTGGTTTTCTTTACTGCTCTTCTCTTCGTATGTGAAATGTCTCCACTTAAAGTATTCTTCGAAGTCTAGAATGATCAATACTCGATAAGGATATACGGGAAGGGAAACAAAGGTAAGCGTGGTGTTACTTCAGAATACTGTGAACACTGTGGAAACGCCTGTGCAGACTTCCCTTTCTTGTAGATGTCTTCTTTCTTCACTTTGCCTTTCATGCGAAGCTAAGCTTTTTAGTCTGGGGTCATAGAATCCTGACATGACAAAAGTGTAAAGGGAATACATTATTATATTTTTTTAACTCATCTTTCCCATTTTAATGTTTATTTTACCATGTTTAATGTCTTTAATCTACCTTATATTTTCGTTTTTATTACTGCGATTTTAATGTCATGAAATGTGTGCACTCTTACTGCAGATGATGCGCGCACAAACAGTTTCAGATTATTTGCACACTCACATACGCACACACCCAACCTCTACGCCAGTTCTTTTAAACTTTTCCAACAGATACTTAGAAGATCGAACACACTCTTAGTTTTATCTGTCTGTTCCCCTGTACTTGTACCAGTTAAGGACTTTAGTTTTTAGGTTTTTGTTTTTTCTCTAGAAATCTAGAAACACAAGCTTGCTGATGTTTTTACTTAAATTTTTTAGAACATTAGAGTTTGATATTATTATAAATAAGCTTTTAGTAGAGATAGCGAAGGTTTTACAGCGTATCTCTATTTAATAATATTCTAAATTGGCTTTTTAAGTAGAGAGATTCATATCACTATGTATTTTAGGATCGTATTAGGTTTCGTATCGACCTTTTTTTACTTCTAAGTATAGCTTCTCAAGTGGTGTAGGTTACGCTATGCGCCCTATACTACTCATAATGTGGACAGCATCCCAAAGTTTCATACTGCGACATAATAATAATAATGGTTTATTAACAGTGTATCCACCTAGTGGCTCTTCACCTGTTAAAAACTACAATATAAAAAATGAAAAACTATAATATACTACAAAAAAATTGAATTGAAATCTACAATGTAAAAAGCAAAAATATCGGACTATAAAAGGATATTGTATAAAAAATAAAAATGTTATAAAGATTAGTAATAGTATTACAACCCTATATACAATTTACAAACATCACAAACTATTTACAAATGTTATTTAATAGATAGGCATTAACTTCCCTACAATATACTTTGAAATCGCTACAGTTTCTAATATTTGCTGCAAGGACATTAAATAACTTGGCAGCAGAGTCTTGAAAAGTGCCCCTCTCCATTGGTATAGTTAATCTTGTTGCTGCTCCTGACCGCAAAGATCGCAGATGTTTAACTGTATCTAGTGGTACGTAAGACGGCCAGCTGGGGGAGTACAAAGCCTGGTGAACGAATTTGAGAACGTGGAAATCTCTTCGCTGTCTTACTGGTAACCACCCTATCTCAACAACATCGTTAATGTCATTTACATACCTATTCAGGACAAAACTAGCAGCTACTAGCTGGACACGTTGTAAACGTTTTAATTGAAATTTCGACAATGGGTAATAGACAGTGTCACAATAGTCAAGTTTTGACAGCTCCAGTGACTCCACTAAGTACTTTCTGAGTCTATAACCAGCAAAGTTCTTAAGTTTTCTTATTATTTGTATTGTTCCGTAACAGCTCTTGCACGTTGCTTTCACGTGCTCATCCCAATTAAGATGCTGGTGGAAATGGACACCAAGAAACTTACTTACATTTACATATTCTAATGTACTATCTGAGATTGTAATAGCTGGTCGGTTCTTATCTAAACTATGTCCATGTGACATCTGGCTTGTGGATAGCAACATCGTCTTTGTCTTCTTCGAGTTAAGTGCTAGACGGGAGTCATTAGACCAGGAGTTCACAGTGTTTGGAGTTTAGTTCTTGCGCACATGTTTGTAGCTCAGGAGCTGGACAGCTAGAGTATATTGTAGTATCGTCAGCGTATTGAAATGAACCAATCGAGGAAGGGAGATGATCTTGCAGATCAGTAACGTAGAGATTAAATAACATTGGGCCGAGGATCGACCCTTGTGGCACACCGAAACGTACGTTCACTGAATCAGATGTACGATCATTGATCTGTACGAAATGTGACCGGTCACTCAAGTAGCTATTCAACCAGCGTAGAAACGGCTTCGAGAAACCAAGCGTTGATAACTTAGTTATAAGAACCTTGTAGTTGACTGTGTCGAACGCTTTGGAGAAATCGACCTGCACCATGAGAGTAACCTCACCTTCTTTCATCGCTCTTAGCAAATCGCCGCGCATACCCATTAGCACTGTATTGGTCGAGTGTCCCTTACGAAAGCTAGAAATTGTATCGCGGAGTACTGATTCAGATTCACAAAAGGTGGTCATCTGCAGCGGGACAAGTTTCTCAAAGACTTTTGATAGTGTGGGGAGAATTGAAATGGGACGAAAGTGTTCCTCGGACTTCGGTTGATCTACTTTAGGAATTGGACTGATCCTCGCTTTTTTCCAGGCCTTAGGAAAATAGTATATCCTGATACAGTTGTTGATAATAGCTGTGAGGGGGCCAGCAATGGAATCAGCCACCATTTTAACGAATTTGACAGGGATACCGTCGGGGCCAGTAGACGTGTCGGAAATGATTAAACGAAATAGACTTTTTGACGTTTTTCTCTCGGTAATGTCAATCATATGTTTGAGAAATCTAGAAATTCGTTTTGCAAGGTTATTTATATTCTTTATTTTACTTTGGATAAAATGCCCGCTTGAATTTTACTGTCAGTTATTAAAAACAATTTCATGACTTAATCAGTTCAGGAGCCGCTCCTGATCAGAAGTGTTTTATATGTACATGTATATGTGAACTGTAAATCAGGAACAATACCTATCCTTTGAAGTTGAAACAATATTTCCCGGGTATGCTACAAACCCTTCAGGTAGTTTTCATAAAAATAGTTTAATGACCATATCCCCAGTTAGCTCGCAAGGTCAATTGGTTAGAGCCGGCTGTACCGGTACCGCAGAAGCCAGGGTTAGATTCCAAATAGTCTGAACTTTTTCACGCATTCTTTTCGCAACTCAATAAATGGCGTATCTCCGGAACTAAGATGATCTTCTCTGTGTTTAAGTACAACTTACAATGATGTTTGTTTGTTTGTATGCTGTTGTTGTTGTTTTTTTAAGAGAGAAAAAAAAGACAAAAACTTCTACTGTTTTTGACCATGCGATCTACATCCGACGAAAGTGCGTAAATCCGTAAGAAATCGGCGATTTCTTAATTTATTTGATGTTCCTTTTCATCTCCTGTTGAAAACTGGAGAATAACTGAAGATATAGTAGATATGTTCGCTCTTTTTAATGTTTGCATGCAGGTTGAGGTTCTCATCCATTCCAAATGTGGCGGTCACTGAACTGTAACAAATCGTCAGTCTCCGCTTTTACTTCTGATGTGTAGTGAGTATACTGCAGTTACGTTCCCCTTCTATACGTAGCGTCTCATGTGCTGATGTCTTTTACGTTAATTAGACACTCAAGCAAGAGAGAAATCGTTCTCTCTTAGCCTGTTCCAAGCGTTCAGATAGTGGAGAGCGGTGCGAAGTAAAGAAAGCGATGAAAAGTAGAGGGGGACTGGGGAGAGAGGTGCGGGAACGCTTGAAAGAATTTTTTGGTTCGCGATGTGAAACGGACGAAAGCTTTTGGTAAGTTTGATTACTGAATTTTGTCCTTGAATTAAATTATTTTGTAACAGTTCTGCCCATGCAGTCGTACGTCCATGACTTAGCCATTGTTTCCCCTTAAGCCTGCATGGTTTTCACACCGAAGCGAAGCAAGCCCAAGCGCAGGCCAAGCACAAGTATTTTAATCCTTATGAAACTTATTTTACCACCTTTGCGGTGGCCTTCATCTCAGTGACACAGCACTCGCATAATTTCGTTTGTGCCGCATTCTTTAAAGTTGTGTTGCTGGTAAAACCCAGCTTAGATTCAGCTAGTTGAGTTGCCACTGGGGAGTGCAGTGCTACCGAACACGGTCTGTGCACGCGGTAGAATACTCTGAAACAATCCTTCAGGTTAGAATGCTCTTTTGTAAAGGTTTTTTAGTGCAACTGAGTTGTTGCATGCTCTGAATATGCAAATATGCAGTTTTCACGGCTTTTCGGCGCTTGATCAGGCCACGAACCGTGTGAAATAACCTGATTTTCAGATGCGTCAAGTTCAACAGTATAGCTAAAATTGAATTTTTGAAAATGTACTTAGATTACTTTTTCATGGCACAGTCATGTCTTCCATTAGTAAGGTATCAAACTAAAATGTTTTCTAGGTTAAACTCTTTTATATGACGCTTCACTGGCGCTTGAGGTTCATGCATTTTATTGCTGGCCTATCAACGGTTTGGAAAGCTACAGTAAACACCCGAACATTAGAACACATGATTTCGGGATTCAGGCTGATCTAGTTCTTATTTATCGGGTGCTTAGAGAGAAATTAGCCTGAAGATTTTCTTAATATGCTCTTGAACATTGTTCCAGAAATACTACACATAACATGTTACTAGAGGTTTAGTTACTGAGCATATTTTATTTAAGTAACTAAGAAAGTAAACAAATCTGTAAATCAATAAATAAAATAAAAATATTGTAAAAATATTTTGTAAACGTCTAGCAGTAACTATAGTTACATTGCCTTCTTATTCTGACGCCCTCTCCCTTATTATATAAGAATAAGTATTATTTATTAGGCTGAACTGGTTCTGAAATTTCAGCCTGATGTTCTTAACCCATTTGTTCTTTTATGCGAGTGTTTACTGCATCAGTATTTGTTTTTCCACGAGGTTTTTACTTTTATTAGGGGAAAAGGTTCCCTGCTAGCAGAGGTCTCTCACGACGTGAGAGACCTCTGCCAGCTGGGAAGGGAAAAGGGTAAATAACGTAGACTACGAGCAGTCTCTCTTTTTTCTTGGTCCGTCGAGCAAAACGCCCGAGACACGCAAATGACCACGTGTGTCGTTTCTCGCGTCTCGCAGCTTCGCCGCTCAACGCTCGCGCGCGCGTGCACTTCCCTTACTAAATCTGAAGAAAAAGAGTCTATAAATAACGGGACGAACGCGACCTTTCTGCTAGTTTTTCACTAACTTCAAGAAAATAGGTCCCAGCCCTTGGGCCTTTGAAGAGTCAAAAAATGTAAGGAATACACGCTTCACGACACCCTCAATATACACCTGCAGAGTATCATTTAGAGGCTACAATATATTTTTCTATATTCTATTTTAGATGTTTGACAAGTTGAATATTTGATAATGGCGTCGTTATGGACATCTCGCAAAATCAAAGACACTATTTTGGCTTCTGAATGGGGATCAAGCAAAGGGGGGCTTTCTGCCGTAAACAGAGAGTTAGCAATTCAGTAAGCCAAATGTCCTGAAGTGGAAATCACTTTCTTTTTACCACAATGCAGCCAAATGGACAAAAGGGAAGCCCATGAAAATAGTGTAAGGATCGTGGAAGCAACGTGTCGACCTGGCTTTGAACAACTGGAGTAGCTTTGCTTTCCTCCAGCAAATTTGGAAATCGACATTATTGTAGGTCACGGAGTTAAACTTGGTAAACAAGCACAAGTCATCAAAGACTTCAAAAAATGTAAGTGGATTCAGGTTGTGCCATGAGAGGACACAGAGGCTCAGCATATGATTTCCATAAGAAAAACAAGAATTCCTAGTTACCCAAGCAAAAGAAGGTACACAGGCCACCATACGAAGAACAAGGGGTATCTTTGAATTCGTGTTTAATAGGGCTCAATCAACTTTATACGGGGCACACTGGCAGAAGTTCTAGCAGTCTAAGGCCTATAATAAAATATCGTCGTTGCCTTCGCAGTGTGTTCACGTAGCATAGTGGTAACGAATTGGCCTACAGATTCCGAGCAATATCTGTTTTTCTTCTTCTCTTCTCTTCTTTTCTTTTACGTTTAGTTTTCTTTTTAGTTATATAATTTTGCAGTCTTGTCTTGTTTCTTTTTATAGCTTAAGTTTTTTAAATTTTCTTTCCCATTGCCTTTAATTTCCTGCGATTCTGTTTTTCTAGTAAAAATAGTAATAGTTGAGCCTCTGTATGGGTACCTGTGGATGTCAATTTTTTACACATTTTCTGTCAAATTGTGGGGTTTTTAGGTGAAACCGTCACATATCAAGAAGTTTTTGCATGGTAATGCACAGCTACAATGATGACAAAAATGAATAACTAAGCAAAACAAAAATGCTGAACATTCAGCACACTATTTGGCAGGTTTCTTTGCTGTTATTGCCTGACTAACATAGACAAACTTGATTGAAATGGCAATGTGATTGTCATTTTAATCTGTAAGATTGTTCCGTCATCAAGCAATTGTTGTGACTTCGAAACACCTTCCCAGAAGCTCATTAGGTTAGCATATGACAGGGTAGTGGTAAGTACCTAACCTAGAAAAGGAGAACAAGTTCGCAGAGTCGGAGGTCCTGGGGGGTACTCCCTTATATAAGCCATATAGGTATGTGCCACCCCAAAGAGTAAGGTTTTTGGGCTTTTTTGGACTGAAAACAGGTATTGACTTTGTCCATTTTAGTCTGGAATCGGGTTTGGTTTTCAAGGGAACCAAGGGAGCATATGAATATATTTATCCTGTCAATTCCAAATGAATAAGAAAGAACTAGAAACATGAGAATTCAAAATGCATTTGAAGAAATTTTTTGTTTGCGCTAGAATCTAAGTAATCATGACAATATTTCTGGTCTAAAAATGGGTATGGATTTTAAAGGTCTGGTCTGAAAAATGGGTGTGAAAAATGACATTTCCTGGTCTGAAATAGGGTCAGGATTTGGAGAACAGGACGGCACACTCCCACCAAGAATTTCCAGGAGTACCCCCTACCCCCCCCCCCCCCCCCCCCGCCCCCGGACCAGGGTCCCAAGAATGACAGGAATGGAAATATCTTTTTACAAAAGTTCTAACAAATAAATTACATTTTGCCTGCCATTTACCTTAATTTGATTGTATTCAAATTAAAAAGAAAAATTCAGAGGAAATTAAAGCTACCGTAATCTGCTTATGGATTTCTTCACAAGGGTTTTAAACACAAACCTGGATGCATTTCATGCGAGTGTAAGCCATCTCATCAAAGGGCCAAAAAATGTCAAATAAAACCACCTCTGCTCCTTGCATCTTAAGTTCATTTCCTAGCTTGTGTTTGCTTTTTTCAAAGATGAACTCACGACAAGAAAATTGCTCAAAGCTTTCTTTCTACAGTCAAAATTATAACTAAATATTCTTCGGAAAGTTTTTTCTTTCTATTTACGGTGAATTAATATCGACTAAAGGCTTTTTAAAGTTCTGTAAGCTTAAGCTTATATCAAACCTCATACTAGGTCAGATCAGTGTCTCAGTTAAATCTTAATACAAACGTGCATAAACTAGCCTCATAAACTGCGCTGCTAGACTTCATGAAATTAGATATAAATACAATAATTACTCAGGCTTACCATATTTCGAGATGCAGCTCCTGAAAGCTATCAAGTAAGGCAAGGATGGCTTGAGCCTTTATAATTCTCGTACGCATCCAGCAAGGTGAAAAACAAAAACGATGCCATCCGAATTAATCGGATTATTGGCTTTGACAAGCGACCCATTTCTCAACCAAAAACCAAATGAACAAACCAGCGATGAATAAGAGAACACTCTTGATAGCACCTGTATTTCATTTTTTACATCCAGTGGAAAAAGACAGTTAAAAACATCACAAGTTGACTGTGTTTGTTCGCCAAACGTATTGTAAAAAAAAAACTCACATAACTCAGACGATAGTCTGCCGATTAATTGTCTCAGTTCTGCAAACCAACAGTGGGTTCAGCTGGTTTCTGTTACTGTCCTCTTCTTTAAACCCCAAATTATCAGTAACTCCAAGTTGAGTGAAGTGGTGCACTTTCAAAACATCCAAAAGAAACCACTCTCTGGAGAGAGCTCAGGAAGTAAAATTCTTTCCCCAGTGGAGCGGTGAGGGACAAAAATCCGTTATGAGCATGAGCAGTGATATTTGTGACTTCTACACATGCGCAACCGGATGTCAGAAATTTTCTGACATCCGGTAACGGCTGCTTACAGAACTTCCAGAGCCCCTCGTTTCCCTACCACGTGACCAAGAAACGATGGGCTCTGGGGACGAGAATGCTTTCTCCTGGGCTCCCAAAGTAGCTAGAAAGTGTGAGAGTAAACATTGGTATGCCTGTGGTGCGGACGGACGGGCAGCGGGCGGGCGGTGTACGGTCAGGTGATTACCAAATTTTCTGGGATGGGTAGATTTACTTACCCATGGTGCTCCGCAGGCACACTTCGCGCGCCAGAGCTCCGCTAAAATTTAATAATATTTCTGTCTGATTTCGTTAAAATGACTGGTCACTAGGTTTTCGCCTAGCGCGGGGCACAGCCCAGTACCAGGCCAGTCCAGTGTCCAAAATGGTAGGGGGCTTGCCGTCTTGGCCGGTGTAGCTGGATAGCCGAGGGACTGCCCTAACAGTGGGTGGGTGGATCAGGCCTGGGGGCCAAAATTAGTGGGGTAGGGAGGGGGCTATTTTGACACAACCCCTTCAGTAAGCGGCAGTGTTCACTAGAGGCTTTGACTGGCAAGTACCTTGTTCTTAATTTGCCCTAGCCACTGAGCTGAATCGGGCCTCTGCTGAGAATGATAATGTTAATAGCCTTAGTCTCTATTTTTATATTTTGCACACATTGTCCCACCTCGAATAGCCTTGCTAGCTGCGGGCAATACTTCTTTAAGTTTATTTGTTTATTAATAAAGTTTTGGTGTTGTTGTTGTTGTTGTTGATAATTGCAGAGCTCAGTGGCAGACACAGACAGTCACCCATTGTCCTGGGTGGGGAGTATCAAAGTCTTGGTATCAAGGACACACTTAGCATAGGACCTGTAGACACTCACTGAAGTCATGTTTACATAAATTTTGTCAGATTTATTTATTTATTTATTTATTTATTTTATGCTTTGTAATTAAGGTTGCAAATGAAAATGTGCTTAAACTGTGCGTTTTGGTTCAAAGCCATTGGTACTATGAAGTCTTCATCTACATGATATCTGCAAGTTGTTTCTTGGGAAAGGTTGCCTATCAGGTCAATAGGTTTGTTCAAGAATTTTTTTAATACATTTCTTTAACAGTACATCAATGAATGAATGGTGGAATCAATATTTTTAATTCAACTTAAGTAACCCCTTCAGAGTTTTGACTTGGCTTCTTGTTGTTTCGTCAAAAATATGTCCTGTAAAAACTGAAAGGGGAAGGTCCAAAGAATTTGGAAATGGTATCTTCTCATCTGCATTAGCCCTTCCGTCTCTGTAAATAATCCCCATTCCCCGTTTTCTTTGACATCTTGCTTGAATATTAGTTTATAAGTGTACCTTAAAGCCTCTTCTGCTGTAATTGTTCATTCAACTTCTTTCACAGTAAAGGCATGTCATTGTAGAAAAAAAGAAAACGCTCTGTCATTCGATTAAGTAGAGCAGATGCTGTTTAATTTCATGAAGCAAAAAACAAACATGGAAAAGTAATTATTCAACAGTAAGATTGTTTTTTCTTGTTTGATCATCATTAAACTTCCCTTCAGTTTTCTTGTGCATTATTGGCTGTGTGATTTGACTGGTGGATCGATTTTTGGTGCACTCTCGATCCTCTTTTCTCCCTCTACATGTAAATTTGTTTCTTATTCAGTATCAAAGTGTTGACCAAATTACTCCAGAATTATGCTGCTTGTGAAAGGCATCTGTTCAACCAAGGTGCCCCATACAGTGGCGGATCCAGACCTTCAGATAAGGGGGTGGGGGGGGGTATCATCCAGACCCTGAGATTTTTATACTGGTTTGGTCTAAAAATAAGGGGGGGGCCGGGCCCCCCGGGCACCTCCCCTAGATCCACCACTGCCATAGAGAGAAGAGCATTTGCTATAGCTATGATCTATCATGTGGGCAACTATTCTGCAAATAATTTTAGGTCTGATTTGACCGATCTATATGGATGTTTGTTACCAAGAAAATATGTCTCTACTTACAATAGTTTGGATTAATGCAGATTTTTAACATAGAAATTAATTGCTGTGAACCCAGATTAGTGTCTGTTAGTAAGAGGTGCATGTAAGCTTATAGGAGGTGTCGGTTAACAGATCTAGAGGTACAGTACCTGATAGACATTGGGATTTTTTCCCCTGCTCAAGTTCTGTGCAAACTAAATGTCATACATGTTAATGCTAGCATTTACAACACTAGTTTAAGAACATGAGTGATGTTCAGAATACTGAAAGTTTAAAAATATTTCTTTGTCTAACAATGTAAATTATAATAATATAATCATTGCTGTTACATTATTATTGTATCAATTACAGTGAAACCTCTATTAAGCGGGCACCTTCGGGACCTTCCCAAGTGTCCTCTTAATAGAGGTTTTAAAAATTGCACAATGTTTGTTAACAATCAACACTTAACCGTTACTCTGTACTATGAAAAAGTTGCAAGTTGTTTAAGAAGCTATCCAGAGTTCAAGTTCATTACCTTTATCAACTTTAATTTGTTTGTAAATGCAAAAACATTAACTGACTTCAGTACTTATTTCAAGGACATAATCCAATACTAGTGTTGTCATTTCAGCCCGGTGTCTGCTTAATAGAGGTTTTCAACAATAGAAATTAGCCAAATACAACTTATTTTAGTGTCCGCGTCCGCTTAATAGAGGTGTCCGCTGAATAGGGGTTTGTTATAAAGGGAAATATTAGACGTCCATCTTGGGACCCGGCTTAGTATCCACTTAAGAGAGGGTGTCTGCTTAATTGGGGTTCCGCTGAGGAGAGGTTTCACTGTAAAATATTATAGTCATTGCTATTACAAATTGTGGCAATACCATGCAAAATACTGCTTACGATGCAAACAAACTCAGCCAGCACAGTCATAGCTGTTTGCTTGAAAGGGAATTGCCTTTAATGTAAATAGCAGGGGGGAGGGTTGTCCAATACTCACAAATAGACTCCATTGGTGTTAGTGGTGATAAGAAGGGTCTCCATTGGTACAAATAGTACGATTGGTACCAATGGAAAAGCACCCTATTCCAATGGTTCTATTGGTGACTATGCATCTCATTAAGGGGACTTAGATTATTTTGTCATGTGATCTGGCTGGGTACAGGGCAATTCCAATGGTCCATTGGTACCAATGGTACGATTGGTACCAATGGAAAAGCACCCTATTCCAATGGTTCTATTGGTGACTATGCATCTCATTAAGGGGACTTAGATTATTTCCTCATGTGGTCTAGCTGGGTAAAGGGCAATTCCAATGGTCCATTGGTACCAATGGTACGATTGGTACCAATGGAAAAGCACCCTATTCCAATGGTTCTATAATTGGTGCCTATGCATCTCATTAAGGGGACTTAGATTATTTTGTCATGTGGTCTGGAATGGTACAGGGCAATTCCAATGGTCCATTGGTACCAATGGTACGATTGGTACCAATGGAAAAGCACCCTATTCCAATGGTTCTATTGGTGCCTATGCATCTCATTAAGGGGACTTAGATTATTTTGTCATGTGGTCTGGAATGGTACAGGGCAATTCCAATGGTCCATTCTTCGACTGGAACGCGACGATTACGAAACTTTTAGGAAACTTTCAAAAAGATTTGCCCTAAGGCAACAGATCATAGAGAGCCCTCTAGTTTTGTAAACACTATTATTGCTCACACCTTGCTCTTGTAGTGTACTATTTTTTCTGTTACCACTATTAACATTCCTTTGAGCTTTTATAAAAAGCTTTACAGCTCTATTTGTAAATTTTTATTATAAAATATTAAAATCTATCAGGATCATGGTGCAGTCTGAATGGTATGATATTTTAATATACAGTAAATTCCTTAGTATTTCCAACATTCTGGTCGCCATAACCCTCACTAAACAAAAGGTATGCTTTTTCCAATTTTAGTCTTCCCAAAACTCAGAGCCTGATTTAAACTGCATAGACACATTGTCAGTTCAAACTACAAGCTAAAGCAAGAGAGCCCACACAAGTTTGTGGCAAAAACTGTTTTTGCAATTTTGTAAAATACAGCAAGAATTATTACCATTTACTGATGTGGTCTTTAAAATAAAATTGTGATCCTATCTTGGATCTTGTGTATTGTTATTCTTTTGAGTGAATAACGAAAAGTTTTGCAATCTCGCATTGAATACTTATAATAATTATAATTATAGTACATCATAAATTGAGATGTAACCTCCAACACAGGGGCACACATGCACTGAATCACTGAAGTGATGTGACTGACAGATTGCAAGTTAAAAATGAATAATCACCAAGGCTTGGTCACTGAAATATTTACTGCAGCTGAGGGTTATGTACATGTATGCTCATCACTGCTGCTTTATGTTTCACAACTCAAGGTTGTGCTGTACCAGCACCCAGTTGGCCCATGGTGCTTAACTATTGTTCCAGGGCAACTAGGAAATTTTTACATAGAAATCATGTGCTGGGCACCCAGGATTTCACGGGTCCGGAGCACTGGGCTCCTTTCAATTTTTCTTAGAACACAGCCTTGCTACTTCAAAAAGCCTTGGTGTATCTTTTAATATGGGATAGACTAATGTTATTCCTATAAATGAGGAAGCTTCATGGCCCCTTACCACATACAAAGATACTGTCCACCCTACTGTAACAATAAAAAAAATTTTTTTTTTTAATTGATCTGCACACTTGTTGATCACAAGATAAATGCGAGGTCCCAGCTAAGAACCTGGAGGACAAGTTTAGGTCTTACGTACAGTGTGCAATATACAAATCCATTATTTTTTAGTCATATCAGTGATTACAATAAACAAGCCAAGGGCTGTAATACTGTTTAAAGGCTACAATTTTATTGCTTTTTGTTGCCTGATTTAGCATAGTCTATTTTGGGGGTATTATATAGCCTGAGCCAAGCTAGGGCAGGGCCCATTCAGGGCAAAGGGGCTTCCCCACTTTTTGAAAATAAATAAATAAAATTAAGTACAGTGGAACCTTGATATAACAAAGGGCCAAGGGACTGGCAAAATATGTTTATTATAACGAGTTTTGTTAACTTTTATCTAGGTTCTTTTTCATATTGCCTTATATTTTACTATTACTGGAGTAAAAAAAAATAGTTTGTTAGACCGAGGACTATGTTATAGAGGTTCCATTGTAATATACATTTTCATATGAATAGTATCTTTGTTGGAATAGAATCTTCCAGGATCTAAATTTATTATTGGTCCGTTTTGATCCCATGAGCAAGCCTCAAAAGTCAATCGTCCTAGATTTCTGCATTTTCAATCCAGCAAAGCTATGTAGCATTTACAACAATGCGGAATAGTCTTTTTTGATGAAGGTTCTTGATTAAATCTGAAGACTACTCCATGAACTACGGTTTCTTAAAACGAATTATATCAGCTGATGATGTGGTCTCTGGCACATTTCAATGACATGCTAGACAAAATGAAGGCATTACAGGAACCTACAGTGTAATATCATGATCTGCAAACCTCTAGTGGTGGATTCAGCATGTGCAATCACGCTCAGCAGGAGAAAGGTACTTTTCAGCGGCTTGAAATTTATGAACATGACTCTGCTCAACAATGACTCAAGAAAGGTTCAGTAATCTGACAGTTCTATACAGCCACAAAGAGAGAACAGCCAAATTTGCTCTTCCCCCCCCCCCCCCCCCACCTCAATGTAGGTTGTCACTGGCCCCCGCAAGTTAAAAACTGCTTCCCAGGCCCTCTTAGGGGTTTTAACTCTTAAAAATGCTAGTTTCTAATAATATTTTACAATGGAAAAAAACCAGCAAGAAAAAGCCACAGAGCACAATCAAGGATGGACCTCCATGATGAACATAATTTCCACTGTGTAACACTTCTTCCTAGAGGCAGTGAATTTATGGCACACTGTGTTATCAGCAGAATCGTGCAACCTAGTGATGTTCTGAACCATTTAGTTTTTCAATACATATTTAGTTAGTTGCAAATAATAATTTATTAATGCAGTGATAACCCAGTACTCTATGATCTACAGACACCTACTTAATTGGACACCCATATAATTATAACAGGCAGTTTTGTTTGTCCTGAGGAAAAGCATACAGTTTTTCTTTAAAATTAACCGGCTTAGTACGCACAGTAGTTAGCACAGTAGTTAATGTGGACAACAACCACTTTTCTGTGTTTCAAGTAAGAAATTCCTATATATTCTTAATCCAGCTTTACAGACACTGGTTACCCAGGCACTTTCTATTTTTCTTGTCACAATGATGTGCCAGTTGTAGACATTGTACCAAGTTCACGGATTAATAAGATTTTATTATTTGATTTTGATACATCTTTCTTTCTTCCCCTGTTTGTAGTCCTGTGATTAATTTTCTGCTTCCTACTCAACAAGTTTCACATCCTTGGCTTTTTGCTACAGTCATGGTTCCTACCCTTCTTCCTCCTTGTTCCTTTATGCTATATATCAAATAAATCACCGTGAATTTTTTCCAGAGGGCTAACTTAATATGGACACCCGGATAATGCGGACACCCAGATAATATAGACATCATGACATGTCTGTATTAACCTTTCCACTGTATATATTTTCTTGTCTAGCCAAAGCTTCAAAGCTGGTCCCAGTAAAGAGAGCATCCAAAAAATGCACACCTGGGTTTGAATAATAAATAAATTTTAAAAAAAAACGTTACATACAACAATTTCATAAAGTTATCTATAAAAGTTATGGGAATTCAAGGGGATATCATTGACAATAGCTGGATCCCGGGGGGGGCACTTGGGTATTTTTTGGGTGGGTATGTGTGGCGCCCGGGACTCCAAATTGGCACCCCGTTCTAGGAAAAATTTCCCCCCAAAATTGATACCCCGTTATAGAAATGGGCCAATTTTTTATACCCCGTTCTAGAATTCGCCCTAAAACTGATACCCCGTTCTAGAAATGGGCCAATTTTTTATACTCCGTTCAACGAGAGTACAACAGTTTGCTTGTTAACGCATTGAACCGTATTTTTAAAAGCAATCTGTCCTTGAATACTTTCAAATGGCTGCTCGCAAAAGTGGAGCTTTCGTGCGTTCGAAATATTATACCCCGTTCTAGAAAACGCCTCTGAAATGGATACCCCGTTCTAAATCAGGAGCTTCAAAATCACGACCCCTTTGGGCGGCACATACCCGTATAGGTAATGTATGGGAGTACCCCCCCCCCCCCCCCCCCCCCGGGAGCTGGATGAGGTGAAATCTCTGCATTTTTATTAGCATTGCAATTTATAAGTTGCAATAATGATCTGCAGTCAATCGATAGGGAAGGCATAGGCAGACACAGCCTTTTCAAAAAAACATGAGCTACAAAGAATGTGACAGCCTTTAATGTCAGCACTGAAAATTATTAAATTGATATACCAAATCAAGAGCGAGCGATCCCCTTAATTATCTATTTATATTGAAAATGAGTAACTTAACTTTTCTGACAAAGAGAACTTAACAGATACAGCTCAGATAGGCAACACTAAAGTAACAATTAAATTTTCAATAATAAAGGACAGCAGTCCGTTTAAGATGGTAAAAAAAGACACATGCATATGACAACGAGCTGGCTGCTTTAGAACTGACACTTAGCTGAACTGAAAACTGTACCCACTCTGATTCGCTGTGCCCGAAGAGATATAAAGCAAAACTTTATCTACACTTGGATAAATGAGCACTCGAGAGTGGCTAGAAGGCAGGTGAAATTGGTGCGGACTCTCGATCGTCTTGCCTGTGTATTATTATTATAGCCGGTCAGTATAAAACACGGACTGCGGACTGCGGTCCACGGACTGCGGACTGGGTATAAAATACGGACTAGGTATAAAATGTGGACTCCGGACTGAGTATAAAACACGGACTAGGTATAAAACGCGGACTACGGACTATGTATATAAAAACAGCTTTAGAAGGTAAAACTGAGAGAAATAGAAAGCGGACTAGCAAAAACAGTAGTCCCAGCTTTAACATTCCCTTGGCTGTTCACGTAGTCTGTTCTTCCCACGGAGAAGGAAGGTTATGCCGGTACTCAAGGCGACTGAAATTAAACTCTGAATTTTATAAAAAGAAGGAGTTTGAAGAGATTTCAATTTGCAGTTTTACACCAATAAGAAGCACCGAATTAAAAAAAAATAGTATTGGTGTTAGTCAGATCAGTAAAATTCTTATCGGATGCCACAATTCCGTTTCAAATAAAGCCTTGGGAATATGAGGGACTGAATGAAGAACTCAGACGAGAAGGTCAATGCGATGCACAAAAGCAGTATTTAGGTGCGAGGGATTACTCACATACGTGAATAATAACCGAAATGAGTCATCCAACGTTATATTCTAAGCGACGATTATGATGACATGATTTACACCCTGCTCCTGATCCCCGGAAGGGGGTACTACTGGGAATTCTTGGTGGGGGTGTATTGCCCGGTTCTCCGAATCCTGACCTTATTGCAGACCAAAAAATTGTCATTTTCCACACCCGTTTTCAGACTAGATCTCTAAAATCCATACCCATTTTCGGACCTGGCCTAATTTAGCCTGTTCCAGGTTCTCAGATAGTTAGGGAGACTCCCCAGTTTTCTCCCGTTTCATTTTCGTGTTTTCGCTTTCTCGATTCAGCGGACCCAACTATCTCAGAGCCTTGAGCAGGTTAGGTCTAATTAGGCAGAAATTTTGTCCTCATTACCAAGTTAGAGCGGAAACAAAAAAATTCACCAAATGCATTTGGAATTCGCACATTTCTATTTCGTTCTTATTCATTTGGAATTGAAAAGATAAATACGTCCATTCATGTACGCTCCCGTAGTTCCCTCGAAAACCATACCCGATTCCACACCAAAATTGGGCAAAGTGTTTTCAGACCAAAGAGGCCTAAACCTCCTATCCTTCCATTATAGAAGGGAGTACCACCCCTGATCCTGACGCCTTTCATGATTGTTAGAGACCAAGACAAGGTCTAAAAATGGGTGAAGAAAATAGCATTTTGATCCGGCTCATGATTCAGAGAACCGGGCGGGACACCTCCACCAAGAATTTATAGGAGTATTTACAACTTTAACTCACGTGTCTTGCTATTTAGCGATCTTTTGATCTTATTTTTCCTTACCTAGAATCAATTTGCACGGTTTTTACCAAAGTAGTCAGTAGTCCGTATTTTATACCCAGTCCGCAGTCCGCAGTCCGCGTTTTATACCTTGTCCGTGTTTTATACCCAGTCCGTATTTTCTAGTCCGCGTTTTATACCTAGTCCGTATTTTATACCCAGTCCGCAGTCCGTAGTCCGCAGTCCGCAGTCCATGTTTTATACTGACCGTTATTATAGCCAGTACGTATACAAATACACCTACCAGTAGTCCGAATCTCCGTCGGCACAAACTGCATAAAATACGACTTGGTGAAGTGTGTTTTTTCTCCTTCTCTGAGGCTAGCTGCCCTTAGTATTTGACTTTCTCATATTCAGTCGGTGCTGGTTCTACAGAGTCATCGTAATCTACGATTTCCTTCTTCACAATTCCAGAATCGGGCGAAGACGAGCGAAGCTTTGAGAATCGCTCGCAGTCTTCTCTCGGTTCAGGTTTGTTTTCTTGGCGTGTTCAGAAAATGACGTCACAATCAGAGAACAATAGCTTTGTCAGTGGAACATAAATTTGTAATGGCGGACGCGAAAAACCTACATTTTCAAGCTCAATATTTTCACTTAGAGGGCGCTAAAGTTCATTTCAATGACCGAAACAGGTACAGCCACTTCTGATAAGCTGAAAAGAAAGCGTTTTTGTGACAAACTTGACATTAAATTTTGATCGTAGTAGCACTGCGAGGTATTGCGTACTTTAGTTATATGCAAATTACCGTAAGTTCTTTCTGGCCAATCATTGAAAACCACAAACTTGACATTAATTTTGATCGTAGTAGCACTGCGAGGTATTGCGTACTTTAGTTATATGCAAATTACCGTAAGTTCTTTCTGGCCAATCATTGAAAACCACAAACTTGACATTAATTTTGATCGTAGTAGCACTGCGAGGTATTGCGTACTTCAGTTATATGCAAATTACCGGAAGATATTTCTGGCCAATCATTGAAAGCCATCTCGACACACCTGCTCGACACATCTTCCCCTAAACAATGGCCTCAACCATACGAGGCTAGGCCGAAATAGAATTCGCTCATTCGCCGGGACGACATGTTATTGTTTCCTGTGACCAATTAGGATAGACCTTGCTCTGCTTATCGCCGGCGCAAAAGTTTCAAATCAGCCAAAGCATGCTGCCAAAGGTTGTCGCCAATTCTTCAGCAGAAATATGGCTGAAGTTGAACGTACTATCGACATTTTGGCTATTTGCGACGAATGGAAGCCCTCGAAGGGTGGTTTGTCTGCATTTAACCGAGAATTGCTTATCAATTTGGCAAAGGAGTCACGGGGAAAAGTCAATGTACATTGCTACGTGTCCGAAAGCGATGAAGCAGACAGGGAAGACGCGAAAAAGAATGGTGTAAACTTAGTGACAGCACAGAAGATACCTGGTACGGCAAACCCTCACGAATGGTTGAAGTTTCCACCGCCAGAAATACCCAATGTTGATGTAGTGATTGGGCATGGGAGGAAGTTTGGCTTGCCGGCTTATTTTATGAAGAAGTTTATACCCTCCAAACTGTTGCAATTTGTGCACGTATATTGTCCCGATGTAGGGAAGTATAAGACGTCAAAACGCACCGCTAATTGTCTACGACCTGATACAATCGATGAAAACGAAGGAAAGCACGCAGATGAAAAAGAACTTTGTGAAGTAGCCGATGCAGTAGTAGCTGTGGGGCCCGCGCTGCAGCAGAAGTATCAGAGAGATCTCGCGGATATCGATGTCCAAGTGTTTACCCCGTGCATTTCTGCGAGCTTTTTGGTGAATCAGGCTCCCCGATGGCAGGGACAGGGGGCAGAAGGATTGAAGGATTTCATATGTCTGGTTTGTGGCCGAGCAGACTTTGAGGATCGCGAACTCAAAGGCTACGACGTTATCGCAAACGCGATAGGCTCCCTTGGAAAGAAATTTCAGTTGAAGTTTGTTGGTTCCCCAGCTTGTAAACAAAGAAAACTAGAGAAGTGGTTTCTAAAGAATACTAACATAACTCGTGAACAATTGACAATTTACCGTTTTGTTGACCAGTCTCAACTGAAAAAACTGTTTTGCAGTTCTGATGTCGTGGTTCGTCCATCTCGAGTAGAAGGCTTTGGTTTGGTTGCGTTGGAGGCCATTTCGGCTGATACTAATGTGCTTGTCTCAAAACAAGCTGGTATATCTCAAGCTCTCCAAACGGTGGAGGGCGCAAATTGTGTTATTGTTGAATCACATGATGATCCAAACGAATGGGCCAACAAAATCCGACATCTGTCAAATCAGAAAGTTCAGGAAAGACGGGAAAAAGCAATTTGTCTCCGAGAGAACTACGCGAAGACATATTCTTCACAAGAAGAATGCCAGAAACTCTTGTCTTTGATTGAGACATTGGTGAATAGAGGTATGTGGACATTATATCACCATCAAATCTCACATGTTCTCTTTCCCAACAAGGTTTCTAGCCTCATCCTTAGTAACCTGCAAATGTTAGTTTGCACTTCGTTTGCCTTGCGTTGCCACCAGAATTTACTTTGCCAAGTAAAACGTAGCCTCCCCCCAGACGTCCTTTGGGGTTCGTTTAGTAAAACGAAGAGCTCTTCTTCAGACCAAATGATTGACAATTCAGCCTTCTACACACCTTTCTTAGGAGAGAGGTGGGGGTGGGGTTGTGATGAGAACTGCGAGTTAAACTTTGTTTTGAGATTTTCCTGTGCAAAAGGTTCTCATTCATCCCTTGCGAAAGGGAAATATTTTTTGCTGTGAACACTCTAAATGTTAGGGGATTCATTATGATCCACCCCCATTTTGTTAGTCAAATTTGTCAGTTTACAAGACAGTTAGCATTAATCTAGGGTTAGTTACCATGACAACTTTATGCTACATTTCATTTCACTTAGCCTGTTGCAGGCTCTCAGATAGTGGGGAAGACGTTAAAGTGTAGGGCGTGCAGACCCTCCCCCTCTCCCTCCTCCCAGTTTCCTCCCGTTTTTTTTCTTGTTCATGCTTTCTCAATTCCGCAGGCCCGACTGTCTCGGACCCTGAACAGGCTACATTTCACCCCGGATTAATTTGAACAACTTGGCCCAGCAGTCTTCATCTCTACATATTCAACAGACAATTATAATTCAATTATTTATACTAGTTTATTTCATTGTATTCCAACCAACAGCAAGGCTATAACATTGGAGGAAAAACACAATGCCTCATTTCACTATGATGCAGGGTTTGCAATCAGAATGTTATAATTATAACATTGTGAATTAATTGACCAGTCATGTAATTAATTAGTAATTACTTAGTGCCTTTAACCAATCACAAAATGCTCCTGTAGAGTTATAGAAGAGATGTCAAACATGCCCATCCTTACCATTCATTGCAACTGTTTCCTGCTATATTTAAATTGCCTAAATATAGCCTTAAACAACAAACTGCACCATTATTTTTGGAATTCAATTGATGCCAGAAAAGTTGGGCAAAGTTTTTCAAGTTTTAATGCTATGCTTGCAAAAAAATTTGCTAACTCTCTGTTTAACAAGATAGAAATTTTTGCGCGACCATACAGAGCGAACGTTAGGATGGGCAATGGACATGAGATGTTTTTGACTCTGATAATGTCTGCCACACAGGTTGTCAAAATGTCAGTCACTGAATAATGAGATAAGAGCTCTCTTTGATTACCCTTTTTCTTTCTTATAAGCATGGTTTAGAATTTATTGCTGTTTTATTTACAGGTGACGTCAGTCAACCCTCACAATCAAACATGAGCCCCACCCAAATGCTTCCCCAGCAAAAGAGAAAACGAGCACGAGCTGAGGTTGATGATCAGATTAGAAGTATTCCAATTCTGGTACAAGCACTTCTTTTCCAAGATTTTAACAAGATCTTTGGGAAGCAAACAAAAATTGAGAGCCGTTGCTTGAGATGGGGAGATGTTTCCCTACACAGAGATCCTAAGACAGGCAGTGAGAGGTTGATTTTAAAACGTGGTGGTTCTAGAGCCTGTGGAGGCCAGGGAGAGCATCCACTGCAATCCAGGGCGGTAAAATTTTACAAGATCTTTGAAAAGAGAAGGCCGTCTGAGGCAAAAAAGGTTGATTCTTCATTTTACTTAGCAGTTAAACCTAAGGTGAAGAATGAAGATCCTGTGTGGTACATGAACAAACCACAAGCAGTGAACAAAATTGGTAAATGCCAAATTACCAACAATAAATCAGCAAAGCGTCCTCGTCATTAAATGTGGCAATGGCTGTTTTCACACTAGCGACAGATTATTGGACAGATTATTAGAGGCAGATGAATGGTACTTATGACCAGGTTCACCAAATTAAATGATCCAGTAAATAAGTCAGAATTAATTTGGCATGTTTCTTTTTTTGTTTGGTTTTGTATGTAAATTATAAAAACAGCAAACTGTCAAGCAGCTTTGAAGACATTGCTTTCCTGAACACTGTAGTTTATGTGATACCATAATGTAGAATTCCAAAAGTAATGGCCCCCATTACTTTCAATTGTAGTAGGCAAAGAGGGCCGCTATTTTAGCGTAGCCGTTACTTTCAGGTAGTTGTTACTTTCCGATGGTTAAAAAATGTTGGTAGTTTACCGTAGTTTCAGAAACTTGTTAGCATTATTGAATTTAAAGGTCTTTCCGAGTAAATACTGTTTATATCCTAAAGAACACTCGACTGTCGAAAAGGGGCGGTGGAAAACTAAAGGCGGAGGAATCCTATTTCGTGTAGAAAGCCTATGAATGCAAGTGAAGGTAAGAAATTCTTGTGAATTGAAGCAATACGTTTCTGAGAATATTCGAACAATTCGAAGCAATTCCTGGAACTGTACGGTAAATAAATTCGGTGTTTTAGCCAATTTGTATTCAGCCAGGCTTTGTTGTATTCATTTCAGCTTAATTGATAAATTGCTTTAGTTAAATATCGTCGACAGGTTTCAGACAAATAATATGTGACGCTGATTCTCACGGACTTTTATACAACTGTAGCTTGATTTCACACACTTTTTTTCACCTACGTGTCGTGTTGCATCAGTTATTTGACACTGTTAATGGCAAATATCCAAAATCAAAAAAAATTGCAACTGATTCAAACTATTTAAGATGTCAGCACCTCACTTTCCATTGGAAACTACTTGGTCTTGTAAGCAGTATAGAAAAGAGCGGTACTGGGGACAACAATTTTGGCAAATGGAAAGGGACATTTCGGTCCGACCGACCGAAATGACCAGACCAGTCACAGTGGACCACCTTCAAAGCTGGTCCCCAATATTCCGGATGGACCAAAGCAAAATGGTCCGTTCCATTTGATGTACCAACCGAAATTACCGAAATTTTGGGTTGAATGGAAAGCGCCCCATGTATAATTTAAAGAAGGATTCAGATAAGTTTGAGATAGAATCACAAATGACTCATCACGTTGTTTAGTCGAATTACACTAGCAGAGTTAAATATTTTTACATGTTCTTGTTAAATTGATTCGTTATTATGAATGGTACAGGCTGATAGTTGGCTTTCACTTAAAATTAACAAGAAAAGAGACATTTTTTCTCATTTCTATTGCAACAAATGTGACGTTAAACATATTTCAAAATCGCTTTTTACTTGGATCAAGTCCTGCTTCAAAGAAAAATTAAAAACAAGAAAAAAAAGGTTTCAGCAAGCATTGCAGCAATTGTAACATAGAAAAAAGCTGATTGTGTAACCTGCCAAGCAATAGTTGTTACTACTTTTTTATATTCTGTACATATATTTCTTCTTAATGTTTTAAAATGAGATTTATATGTTCTCTTAGTTTAGTTAAATTTAGATGCTAGGATTAAGACTCTTAGCCTTGAATAATTATTGTAATACGCTGTTAGGGGTTTGCTTGCTTGAGTATAGATGGTTTTCATAGTGACGTCATCAAATTGTAAAGTCAAAATAGCAAGGTTTTACAAATTCTTATTTACACTAGGTTGAAGATAAACAAAAAGTAAATCTCTGTACAAGTTTCCATTCCTGTAGCATGTTTCATTTTGAAAATAGAGCAATTTGAACTTCCGAGTTTTCACAGTACGTGACACCAAAATAGGAATGCTGTCTTGTCGAAAAAAAGTCTCTCCTCTTGATTTTCAGCAGTATAACCATTTCAAGTATTAGAAGGTATATTAATTATGCACACGTATGCTAGTTCTCGAGTGAAAAGAAATAGCTTTTATAGAAAAAGTGAACTCCAGATGTTTTTGTTGATACCCGGCGGCCATATTGGTGCACCAAAAGGGTGCACCAATATGGCATCTCCATACAAAGCTCCACAAAGGTGCGTGAAACGTTTCGGCAAATAACTCAGAAACTGTGGGCCACAAAGACCTGGGACTTAAAAATTAGTCTTTTATAACATTTCATTTTCTTAGCTTCTTCCACTGGATGGTTTCCAATTTATTTTTTTGTTGCGTGACAGTGAAAACGATCTATAAAGAGTTTTGTTTATTATTTGTCTCATGATAGTCACTTAGTTATTGATCGCAACATTTCACCACATACTGCAGGTCTTCATCAGGTGATAGTGTCAATTTACTGAGTGGAACTATCAGCATTACCATGGTTGGTAGTGAATGGTGTATCACAAACCTCACTTATGATAGGTGGATTTTGATCCAAAGCATTGTTGGCGTTAATAGAAGAGCAAACCTCTCTCAGCAACGTGCAAAGAAACTTGTGTCCAATAGCCTGGGGCTGGTGGATTTTGCTATCGGGCTAGTGGTTTTTGTTCTTAACTTGCCCGACGGAAGGATTGTAATCAATCCTGCTAATCAAAAAGGGTTTTGGGGCTTGTTGAAATGACTTGTGGGCTAGTACATGCTAGCTACAGCTTGCCCGAATGGTAGGCTGTAAAACTAACTTTCTTTGCACCCTGCTCAGCAATCTGTTTAACGCCAACAGGCTGTTGTGTTGTCTGATTGTAGGCATCCACACTTCAGGAATCTCAATTTCACTGTCCCTGTTGATGCTGTTAGGATGAAGTCTTATGTGAATAACCCCTAACCCTAAGAGAGCACCAGTGAAGTTGACCAGTCAATGAACTATTTAACCTCGTCCCGTAGTGGATAATATCTGATCTTTTAGGGTGGGAAGGTGAAATTATCACTGTCATCACTGGTGTAGACTTTCTGATTGGAGTTCTGGTAAAATTACTGGATCACTGGTCTTGCTTGGTGTAGTCACACACTTCTCAGCATAGAAAGTGTTCAAATTTTATCATTTGTGGGGATGAGCCGCTTTTAAAAGAATCCGAGAGGGGTGTCTTTTTATTTCTGGAACTTATTTATGGGACAAATATATATCACAGTGAACTATCTTAACAGACATTCCTATTACACAGACACCTCTAAGAAACATTCCTTTACCCTTTATATTTGACTTTCCGTAAAACAGACTCAAGTAGTTTAAAGCCTGGGCAGAGTGGTTGACCTGTGCAAATAATTTATTGGCTAACTTTGGCACAGATCATCGGCTGAATCAAAATTTGGCACCCATAGAGAACTCATTGTCCTTAACATTTTGAAGTATAAATATTGTACAACTCATGTGACGTATCATGTGAGCATTTTGCTAACAATCTTAACTGACAAACTGGTGACGGGTTTAAGAAAAGAATCAAGCAATAACAATTTTTTCTCACTCATTGTAAATATTTCTAACACCTCACATTTGGAATTTTACTGTCCATTGCACCTCAATAAAGAATTGTTTAAAACTTTTATTTTAAACTTCACATACTTATCCCAAATGTAAGAAAGTAAGGTATGTTTACCCTCTATCTGAATAGCCGATTTATTTATCCAATCCAATTCAACAGCTTCCTTCGTTTTCAATTTTTGGGTCACGTGACCATAATTAAACGTCAAGGCACAAGGGGACCTCAAGATTTACTTTTGGGAAAAAATTCATTTTTCTCTATGTATCCTATCAAGAGATATTGCCAATCACCAAATACTCCTTTGACCCAGGCCTTCAACCCCTTGAGAGGCAGCTCAGGCTAGGCAAGAAGATCAGGAGAAAGGGAAACTAGCCGCCAATCGGTATGTAGCAGCAGCTAGTGCATAGTCAAACCCCGCAATCATGCAAAGTTACTCAAAATATTTCACTCTTCTCCAATTCTAGTAATTCTGCCAAATGTGAAAGTTTTATACGTTTATTTTTTGTGACCTCAGTTTTTTGAGCCGGGGGGGGGTACTCCTTGGTATTCTTGGTGGGGGCGTGCCGCCCGATTCTCAAAGTCCTTACCCTATTTCAAACCAACAAAGGCCATTTCCACACCCGTTTTCAGACCCGGCCTCTAAAACTCATACCTGTTTTCAGACCGGCACAGACAGAAATAAGCGCTAAGAAAAAGGTTTCTTAGAAGCCATTTGGAATTCGCATGTTATTCTTCTTTCTTGTTCTTTTGGAATTGATGGACAAATTCGTTCATAAACACTCCTAGTTCCCTCAAGTACATACCCGATATCAGACCAAAATGGGCAAATTCTATACCCGTATTCAGACCAAAACAGCACAAAACCCTACCCTTAGGGGCGGAACATACCTATATGGCTCATATAAGGGAGTCCCCCTCCTCCCCCCTCCCCCAACGGGTGTTTGAGCAATAAAAGAGACTGCATATTCTGGTTCAGTCAATTCTATGGGTACTAAGCAAGTGACTACGTGGCTTGCGCTGGTAGGCTGTGAGTATTACCGATTCGACGAAGGAGAACACAAGCCTGATTTTGTTTTGGGATGAGTTAAGATTTCTAGTCACGATGTACATGCACGCACGTACTTACAGGGTGACCCCTTGATAATCTTTTTGCTTTCGCTAGTGTTGATAAGTGACATGTCCTCACTGTACCTTTTCTTTTGAGTAAGTCTAGAATGGTCGATGCCCGATCTGGGAAGACATGTTACTTTAAAATAGTGTGATTACAATCGCTTCTTTTGTTGATCTGTTTTTCTTTTTTTCGCACTGGGTTTTGTGAGCATTGGGGTCATAGTAGCTATTATAAAGTTAATTTTTTCCCGCTATTTTGAGCATTTTTCTTGATTTAATGTTCTTTTTTTGCCTTGTTCAATCTACCTAACATTTCCGTTTTTTTATAATTGCGATTGTAATTTTCATGCAATGTGTGCGCGTACTCTAATTGCAGATGGCAGATGTTGGCACATGTACAAACGGTTTCAAATTATTTCCACAATCCGCACCCAACCTCTATACATCGGTAGTTCTGCTCTTTTCCAAAAGCTAAAAAGTAGGTCAAAAGCACTCGTTTAATCTGCGATTACTCTTAGCTGTTAATCTGTACATAAATTTCGTGTCAGCGGTTTAACATTTTCTAGCGTGGTCAAAAATTGAAATGTACCAAATTTTTCCTCGAGAAATAGGTTGTTATGGAAATAAGGATTAATCATTAAAGGACAAGGCGTAAAGCGCACCGTTTTGTACTGCTTAAATGTAATATATCAATACGAGAGTTTCTGACGAGTTCGCATTCCGTTAGACGCAGTAAATGCTCTAGATCCCCATACTTGTTTGTTTGCAGTGCCGTAGCCAGACCAAACGGCCAACCGAGGCAGGCGGGAGTTGCTAGGGGGGTTCGGGGGCATGCCCCCCCCCCCCCCCCCGAGAAATTTTGAACTTTAGTCTCTCGGAAATGCGATTTGCAGCGTTTTCTGGGTCTTTCGGTAACTTTTTTTCGAGTTAATTTAAGTGGAATTTAAAAAGCAATAATCAGAAACAAGCTACATAATCTGGGTGACCGTTAACCTCGCCAATGGTTTTGATCAGTATTTGTTCAAAAAAAATTTGAGTTAACGTACGTAGCCCCTTGAGATCGATGATATGGTAATTTTTTCATAGTATATTGACTGAATTGCTGAATTCTTTGTAATATCATGATGCGTTAAAAATATCCGATGATCGCTTATGTAAAATAAAAATGATCGGCGAAATTCGTCAAAATTTTACCGAGGCGAGTGCCTCGGTTGGCCTCATACTAGCAACGGCGCTGGTTTGTCTGTTGTTTTTTTCTACCTTTACTTGTCTTCTCATGTTTTTTTCTTCCTTGTTTCCTCGTAAAAGTGTAATTTTTATTACAAGTGTGTATTAAAGTAGCGAAGTCAAATTAATCTGATCATTTTCGAGGGTATATATGTGAAAGGATGTCCTTTTTGTTGCAGATACTCTTCAAAAACCACATGACTGTCATTCGGCTAATATTTTTAACACATTCTTTTATTAAATACGTTATTTTTTAGCTAGTGACTTTATTTGGGCAGTTTTGTCCTCACATACATGGAGCCCTGTAGAATTCTTGAATTGATATTTTCTTGAGATCTTCACTCACGACACGACAGCTAAGTTGCCACTCTGCTGTCTTGCTTGATATCAATGATTATGTATTCCCCGCGTCTTTCAAAGCTGGTTATGAAGAATTAAGCAGGGGTTCAAAGCCGATAACAAGCACAGAAATATAGTTTGATTAAATAAAATTACTGAAGATGTTAAAATTGATTCCCATAAAAAATCTACAACTAAGAACCTGCATTTTCCCAAGTTAGCCTAAACATGGGTGGGTGAGGGTGTTATCCGCCTCGGCCTACGGTCTCGACGGATAACACCCTCCTCGATCTCCGTAATTCTTCATAAGATACTTAGCCTCATCGATCATTCATTAATTCTTAAATAAAATCTGCATACAAATTAGTATTTATGTGAAAATGACCATGAGAAGAAGGACTGGAACACTGATCACATGAATTTCGAAGTCTCTTTGCCCAAGTCAACAGAAAATAAGAACCTGTTTTAAGTTTTAGGTACAACAGGCTCTTCTAGGGAGGAGGCTCAGCTGACAAATTTAAGTCACAACTAAGAACTTGGTTTTTTTAAAAAAGCAAGTTCTTAGTTGTGGGGTTTTACTGCATTTTGCAGTAAGTGCTGACTCCAAAGAGAAAATACTATGATGTTTTTCTCTTTGTTTTCAAGTTTAGTTTTCATGGCTGGCTTACATATTGACCATATATCACAGCAAAAGCTCAAGCAAGATACATAGAAGCATCGTGTTCTTCAGCAGGCTGGTGATCAGTCATCCTCGGAGACCCAGGGGCAGTTAGTCGGGTCGATAAAAGATTCGTGATGAAAGTTTACTGTACGATCGAGACGAGCCCCTGGGCACTTACTCTTACCGAACCAGTTCCAGAAGCGTTTGAATTGCCTGCTTCTGATTGGCCAGAAAAAATTTTTTCTGGCCAATCAGCGAAGAGATGCTGCCGGGTGACTCTCGTGTTTTCTTACACGACGTAGTTTTCTTCAGCAATCGCCATAATTGCGTAGCGCGTTCAACGGGGAAAGTTTCTCGACGAAAGTTTCAGAACAAAATGTAAACAACCCGTAAAAATTACAACCTTTAGCACGGCTACAAGAAACAAACACTCTCCGATGAATTTTTAGGGCAGATCTTTCCAAGGTATCGTAAATTTGATACGATACGCGATGCATGACTTTCACTCCACACCTTAATTTGCTCACATTGTCTAGTATACAACGCTAAGCTTACATTTTAGATTTCCATGTTCGTTGCACGACTTTTGAAACTTTCTACAGCGTGAAAATTTCTGTTGCACGGGCCACGCAACTACGTCGATTGATCGTGGGAAATGCCGGCTAGCTGCAGTGCCTTCTTTGTGATTTCGCTTCAAACTCCTTTCGAAACTTTTAAACTTAAAAGCTTACAGCAGCTGAACGTACGAATTCTGTCGAAGTTGATGGTAGTGTTAACTTTAGATTCGAGGGAGACCTCCAGCAAGCGCTTGAAGAAGGCTTGTTTTTGTTTCCTGTGGTACAGTTCAAAGCGAAGCAAAGATTAATTATTGAGAAGATTGTGGAAAGAAGAGATGTTTTGGGGCAATTAATAGAAGAGTCTAACCTTCCAAATGTTGCCTATAAGCTAGAGGGTTTAAAAAACCGTTAGATGCTAAAGGTTATGAATTTCCTGGCAATCTAATGGTCATAATGATTTCACCTCTTATGTCAATTGTTGAGGACCTGGTAAGTTACGCGAGGTCACTAGGAATTCAGGCCGCTTACTTAGGGGAAAGCATAACGAGAGATCGAGGAAATATTGAATGGATAGGGAGCGTTTTCTTTGTTGTACGGAAGCCCGGAATCATTAACTGGGGGACAAGAAATTCAGGGCAATGTTCTCTAAGGAGTTCTACCAGAAGAATCCGGTTGCAAGTACAAACAGCTGTTCATTAGTAAGTATGCTGATTTGTTTACTAGTAAGGGTGCTACACTGAATTCATTGTGGGGAGTTCTGAAGGGGTAAAATGGGATGTTGTTGCTCTAAGAAAATGGGGTTTAAGTCACTGACATGCAGGGGGATTCTATCACTGAGAATGAGAAAAAATGTAACAAATGGAAATTGAGGGTTAAACAGTTTCAATGGGATTGATATCCCCCCCCCTTCAGGACCCTCAGGACGGTAGATCTGGCTTTTATTCAAGGATGCTCAGTTATCTTATGTCTAAAAGCTGACAGACACTTCACAAGAATTATCATGTTTTTTGTCACCATTTATTGACAATTGAAAGCTGATGAAGTAAGCCTTAATTGTGACTGCTTAAGATAATAGTCCAATTGAACATTTACATATTATAAATGGGAAACATCCCATAATAATGATGCCATTACATTAATTTTATTTTTATAATTTTTATAATACTGCTTGAGTTATGTAAATACTAGGGAGCTGTAATATTTTATTTTATTTTAATTTGTTCATAAACGTTTACACTGGGGTGTTTGTTGGTGATTCTTTCTGTCCCAAAGGGTTTGTTTTACTAGGTGGCCAAAAAGTATACTATTATTTGAAAACTGTCTAGAAAAATGGAGTGTGCATTATATTGAGGTGCACATTATACACAAGTAAATATGGTATACCTACACATAACATACACTTTTCCAACTTTTCCAGCACTCTCTGGAGGAAAGGGAACTGTGCTGTAATTGTCACTTACTGTTTTCAATAATTCTAAGAGTCTTTCTTCTTTTAGATTTTTTTTAAGTGTACAACCTGCAGAAGAGAAAAAATTTCTTCCTTTTTTGATGACAGTAATGAAAACAGCAGAATCATTCCAAGCCACTTATGTTGCGACATCAGTGCCAATGACTGTTAGTCTGCTTAAAGAGAATCAAGATGATCTGAGACAGGAATTTCAAGAATCAAATCTTCACTTCTAGAATTTGTATTCTCTGATTGTCTTGTATAAAGGAAACAATAATTGATAATTGTGATAAATTATGTTGTGTGGAAAGTATTTTAGAGACACTGTGTGGAATGGTGACCATGCAATGAAGATTTTTTCCTTTCTAAAGAGGGTGTTTAAAGATTTAAAAATAATTATCAATGAAGAATATTATTGTCACATGAGGAGAATTATGATAGGGAAGTTATGAAATATCAAACAAATGAACCAAAGGAGAAACTGTTAATATTGCAGCATTATTCGTTTAAAGTAAGTGCAATCTTGTACCATCAATTGCAAGGAAGTTAAAACAATGGCACTGTGGATGTGTTTGAGGGAGTCAGTTAGGGGAAGCATCAAGCCAATCAAAGATAAATAGTTTGGCAAAAATCACGTATTACGTGAAATTACTTTTATACATGTATTTGTTAAAAGATATCTTGTAATAAAAATTCATTTCTACCATATTAGCCATAATTCTAATCACAGTGAAGATTAACCCAGGTTCTCTTATGCGGTTTAGTAAGCCAGAAACCCAGGTCCTTGAAATCAAGAGCTGAAGTTGGAGCTTTGGAAAGTGTCCCTATTCCTTGGTCTCTTCTCCCTGGAATTTCCTTAAGAGCGTTCACTTCTTGAAAAGTTTTAGTGACTACAAAAATATCTATATAGACATCCCACCCTTCCACGATTTCTCATCTCTATACCTACTCGTGTCACACACTGCGTGTTTATCGCCCTACAAAACTTTCACACCAACCACTGTCAAACATTTTCGCAAACTCACCTTTATTTTTTTTTCTTCGCTTATCCGTAAAAACAAACCCACACAGCCTGCAAAAATCGATCTCACTTAACAAGTCAGGATTCAGCACATAACCGGACCGAGATTTTGAATTAAACACAACGGCTGTATTTCAATTACGTACGGGTACGGTAAGGGGAGTTTGGCGCGAAATCAAGAAGGTGCGTGCAGTGCAGCAAGCCAGCAATCCCCACGATCAATCGACGTAGTTGAGTGGCCCGTGCAACGGAGATTTTCACATTCTAGAAGTTTCAGAGGTCGTGCAACGAACATGGAAATCTAAAATGTAAGCTTGGCGTTGTATACTAGACAATGTGAGCAAATTAAGGTGTGGAGTGAAAGTCATGCATCGCGTATCGTATCAAATTTACGATACCTTGGAAAGATCCGCCCTAAAAATTCATCGGAGAGTGTTTGTTTCTTGTAGCCGTGCTAAAGGTTGTAATTTTTGCGGGTTGTTTACATTTTGTTCTGAAACTTTCGTCGAGAAACTTTCCCCGTTGAACGCGCTACGCAATTATGGCGATTGCTGAAGAAAACTACGTCGTGTAAGAAAACACGAGAGTCATCCGGCAGCTTCTCTTCGCTGATTGGCCAGAAAAAGTTCAGAAGCAGGCAATTCAAACGCTTCTGGAACTGGTTCGGTAAGAGTAAGTGCCCAGGGGCTCGTCTCGATCGTACAGTAAACTTTCATCACGAATTTTTTATCGACCCGACTAACTGCCCCTGGGTCTCCGAGGATGGTGATCAGTGTGCTCTAAGACTACTGTTTTTAAAAGAGAAATGTTGCTTGAGTTTATGTCATGTGTAAGTGTTACTTTTACACAAAACACATATGAAAACAACAGTTTCTGTGAGATTACACAATGCCAGGCAGCCCTTATGCCATGTTTGCTTACAATGCATTAAAGGGAAACACAGGGCAAAAATGCAGTACTATAGAAACTGCGTTTTAAAAAAAGACTTCAGGAATAAACCTTCAAAGGCCTCCATTTCAAATTACATTTATTGCACACTGATATGTGACTTACAGCTTCTCTCAACAAAACTTCATTGTTTGTTTGTCTCATGGATGGGCATTTGAACACAATTTTTATTCCACAGTGGGATTCTTGCAGTGTTACAAAGAAAACATGAGAAGTGCCCAAGAAATGCGCGGAAAAAATTAAATTGACTGTACCGTAATAGTCAAGCCATATAGTGAAAAAAATTGTGCACCTGGGGGTAATAGTATGGTATTAGTACTTGGGCTGCTAAACAATATTAGCAATGGACCGCAGTCAGGGAGTGGATTTTGTACTCAGCGGGGTGGGGTGGTTGAAGTTTCCAAATAAACTGCTGTTATTGAAAAGAAAGTTGTAAGTTAAGCCGATCTTGCCATATCAATAAGGCGTGATGTCCTAAGGCAGTTTAACTAGGTCCAATTAATGTAAGTGGCGCGAGGAGAAGGTTTGAACACAGCTTAGGGGGAGGGTTGGGAGTATCTCTGTACGCATGGTTGTGTAAGATTCTCTTGTGAGGGAAAATGCAATGACCTTTCCTGAATTCTGGCATAACTTCAAATCATTTAGTTATTGGTTTCTCCTCTGACTTCATCCCTCATCTCCATGGTGGTGGCGGGGGGTGGGGGGTTAGAGTTAGGGTTAGGGGGAGGTTTTTTCTGCTGTAGTAAGCGCATGTTTCGTATGTTATCAGTATATCAACCTGCGGAAATAGACTACATAATATAAGGCGCTGTTTTGGGCTATTTAATCTCCTGGTAACCGTTACACCATTCATAACGCAACTTTAATATTGTCAAGGATTTTAGCAGCATTTAGAGTCATATTCTCTCTTTTTTAAAATTTATATCACAACTGCTATTTTAATCACATTCAAGCCAGCCATTTTCTGTCAGTGAGCTTGATCCTTATTCTTGTACAGGCAAGGAGCTTAAGCCTCGCATTCTCCACAAAATTGCGACTCGTAGTACCGGACATTCCTGCTTTTAAACATTTTCAACGGCCTTTACAACGTCGTTCGACTTTGCACTAGCTCCCGGTATACCATACATACATACTTTATTGTTACCTCCCCAAAGGGGCTTTGATGCTCATGGTGACGTGGACCACAGAGGCTTCCATGCATTTGACTCGGATCTTGACCATCTCCATTCCAAGCACTGTCCCAAATATTGTCATCTTTGTAGGCAACTCTCTTGGTGTGATGAAATAATACATGGTCAATAGAGGGAAGGTTCTCAAGGTTTCTTCCCTTATGTGCAAATAGCCAGAACATTTCTGGCATCATTGACCAGTTTGTATGGTAAGACATGAGGACAACAAATCTCTCAAGCACGGGCATAGAGTCTTTAACATCCGTCATAGTTTGCTAAGGGATGTAAAAAGTTTAGTGGCTTCTCCATTAGACATCCTTATGGCCTAGGCAATTCTCTCGCCCTAAAATTAAGAAAGCTGATGTCTGATTACATTTTTGATTGAGTAATAAAAGTACAACACGTTATATAGATTTTTTAATGAGCTCGGCGAGAGCACTGGCGATATTACTGTGCCATGTAAAGAACCAGTTGCGGTGGTAGAACTGGGGTTATGATCTATGTTACCGACAACAGAAGACTTACATATATTTGGAGTGGATTCTCAGGATGAATCTTTGCGACGTCGAACCACGGAGTTAAATCTTATATGCCAGTGTAATACAGTAAGGGCAGCTTGATTCTGTATGATGTTGCTTGACTGCGTCTTAATAATTACTTCAGGATAGCCTTTACAAATACTTCAATCGACATCGCGCCCTGGGTCCTGGGTGAACGAGATTACCCCGCCGACAATACAAGCAGACAAACAACCCTCAATTATGCTCGACCAGTGTCATCCAAAATAAAGAAATGGCATCAGAAATGTGGAAAAACTTCTTCAAAGGTTAATTAGTTACAAAATTGAGCCGTCGAAACAGCATTTTTCATTACAAGTAAATGCGGTTAGCAAAAGTGGAAGTGTATACATTAATTTGTCAATACTAGCTCCACCGGACCAGTATGACCTCAATTAAACTTTTTAAGGACTGAGGGATGTGAACCTTTCTAGCCATTAATTCAAATGTCCAATGAAACCAACTTTTTTCCATGTTAAGGGGGTCCCAGTAAACAATATTGACTATTTTTGCAATCTCCGTTGCTTCGCTATCGATGTTTCTCTCTGTGGCTTTCTTCTAAACAATTGCAGCGTCTTCACTAAAAGCAAGAAGGACTTCACGAACATCTTCATAATAATGGTGTTAAATCCAGACGTTACTGTTTTATGGGTTTAAGATTTGTGCTGTGAACTTGCTGTAAAATATCAACCTCCTCTGCTCTAGTCTTGATGCCTTCAGGATTTATTCTAGATAGCTCAGAAAACTTGGACGCTGAATCATTTCGGTTTCTTCAAGGAAGTGAAAAAACCAGTGCCGGCTGTGAGTGCAGTGCCGGCGTAGCATATGGAGTCGTCATAAGTTTGTTTGACGGTTTGATTTTTCACTCCTGGCACTACTGGCCGTGCATCAACTACTATAAAACCCGCACTTAGTTTACTGAGTAGTGATGTGTCTTTAAGGATGCGAAAATTGGCTCTCATGTTCCACCCAGGTTAAAAGTAGAACTACTGTGAATCGATGTGAAGCTCACTGAAACAGAAGAACAGGCTTGTCAGATCTTTGTATCTGCAATGCTCCTTTGGTAACTTCTTTCTACCGTCATCATCTTTTCGTCTCTGTCTCTCGCTTTTCCTTTTTTTAATAGCGCTCTCACTCTCTCCAGTGCATTAAACTGGTTTCTACATAATTTGTGCCAGTTAGCTCGTCTCTTTTCACAAAGTAACATTGATCTATGAAAGCCTCTTGCAAGGCATTGTTGGCCAACAAGTCCCAACATTGTTGGAAGTTACATGTTGTGTCAGTTTGCACACCCTGTTGCATGTTGTTGTGTGTTGTTGGGCGGTTGTTAAGCAAAGTTTGAAACCGATCAAACTTTTAGCCTTATTCAAACGGATGCAACATTGTTGGCCGGCACCCCCCAATATTGTTGTCAGTTGTTGCGTCTGTTTGCACGTAGCTCTAAGTATGCTAAGGCACAATGAATCATACCGTGGATCTGACTCTTTTACGCTGAATCAAAAGGACATCCTAATTTTTCTGAATAATCTTTTAAGCACAAAACGCACTGTCTCAGTTGATACAATTTTGTACCATAAGCTTTTTCGTTCTTTTCTCTCTTTTTTCCTCAGCTCAGCACTTTTATCTTTGATATAAAGACAAAAATAAAGTGTGAGGGAGATCAATACATTATTGAAAACTAGAAATAACCAAAGGTTGCGGAGTGCAGGAACAACGATGCAAGATGAAAACTCTTCAACTCCAACGCTGTGCTTTGCGCAAGTTTCACTTGATGGATGGTCAAAACAAACGTGATCATATTCCGAGTGACAGAAGATCCAAATGCGAGTGATCAAATTGTGTTCTTTGAATTCCATTCATTCTTAGTCCAAACGAATGGTGGCTACATACATGCGATGCATGCATAATAACAACTTGGAGATTAGGATTGCGGGTTCCTCTCTTCGCCTGCAATAAAATGGTTTTTGTTAATAAGTCCGCGTTGCATAAATTAAAAATATGACCTACTCGACCTCATTCTGAAGGCCTCAGAAGTGTCTCATGTTTTATTTTTGTAGTAGGTTGGCTGATCAATTAAATTCCTAAAAAGTGCAATTCACTTTTTATCAAAGTATAAAAATGAAACATCTCATCTTTGCGAGGGTGAAAAACGGCATAGTCTCACACAAACAAGCGAGCAAAAAGACCAGCCATTCGATTCCTGTCCGCCGTGTTGAATTTTCCTGAGTAGCCTGACCTTTCAAATTTAATTTTGTGACAGCGTCCCCAAAACCACATAAACTCTTTAAAATTTTTCAGTTTTTCTTTTAAACTGTAAAATCCGTTATGCATCTACTACTTGGAAAGGAACTAATTCGAAAATCACTGTGTTTGCCCATTTTTAGGAATATCACAGAAATCTTGAAAAAAATTAACAGTTTATATGGTTTTGGGGGACGCTGTCACAAAATTACAGAGGTTTGTATGGATCTTTAACCATGTTTCAAGAGTCATAACTTGATCCCTGTTCAACTTTAGAGCACCAAACTTGTCCAAAAAACCAATTTCAACATGGCCTTTTATATGGTGGTGTCAGTTTATCGATTAGTTTGAATTTCAAACTCGCCCCAGTTTCATACGCAACTCTGAAATGGCCAATAGCACGAGCTTGTTGTATATTCCCATTGAGCAAGCTGATGACCTCAATAAAGTATTCGTCGAGTCGTTGCGAGCTTAGCAATCCTCCCAAGACGCCTCCCATAAGTGCAACCATTACTCAAAGGTACACGATGAAGCGTTTACCATGTGTGTTATAAGGTAATTTAAGAAAAAACTTTTTGAATTTTTTTAATCGATAGTAGGGAAAGGAAGTAAGTGTTGTTGTTGTTGTTGTTGTTGTTGTCATCTCCGAGCTGTGCTTGTGCAGATCATTCTTTGCAAAGTCTTTTGTCTGAAAAATAATTTTTCAGTGAATTAATAGTTTTGCGGCGCCTCGATATGGATTTTGAAATCTTTTTAGAGTACACTTTCTCTCAGTTTCAGGATAAAAACATAAGCTTAACTGTGCGGAAAAAATATATAGTCACGTACACATTAACGCGTACTATTTTGAGCGCGGCGTTAACTGCTGTATTGATCGCTTTGATAATGTTATAAAACAATTAGTTTATGCTTCAGCAGTGCGTATGTCGAGATATTGAGCACTTGGGAAGTTTGGAGAGCACTCAAGAGGCTAGAGTTGCTCTCGATTGCCTCTCGAGCAACTCTTATGCCTCTTTCGTGCTCTTTAAACATCCCGAGTGCTCAATATCTCGACATACGCACGTTTACGCATGAACTTATTGTTAAGTATCTCAATAATATTAGTGAAGAGTTTTGGGATTGTCAACGGGTGCATGTATAAATATTGTCTGCTTTTAACTCAAAATTAATTCTGCCCTTCACTTGGCTTTGACAATTAAGAAACATTTACATACTTTGTTGAAATATTTTCATAAAATCTCTCGACAAAGTAGGTAACAGGTATTTTATAGGGTTCGTCTTGTGCTACTGATAAGAAAATGGAAATATAAACGTTTTCTCACTACTTTGAGTCTTTTCCGGACCAAAACAAAAGGGCCATGACCCCTCCTCCCAAGGGCACAATGTGCCTCCCCCCGCACACATTTGAGTGGGGTTCATAGCTAAAAATAGTCATAGTCGGTACAACTTTTACTATCACTGTGCTGAGTTTGATGCTTTTACCTCAAAGTGCACAATTCAGCTATTTTTTTACACCATATGGCTGGACTATAACTAGAATTAGCATTTACAAGGTTTCTCAGCTTAATTAGCAAAAGTTTTTAGCAATAACTGGGCTCGTCTGTTGGAAAAGAAACACGCTTGATGGTGATCTCAAAACACCAGTACGGTGTACCATTAAGTGCTTATAACTAGAGATAATCATTGATTACGGAAACGAAATCGAGTCGAAAAGAGTCCAGTTTCGCTAACGAGATGCCCCTTATAAAATCAGTAGGGGCGGCTGATCGGCACCTCGAAAATTTGTGGCTATGTACCACAGGAACACTGAGATTACGATGCGTTCTGACGAAAGCGATAAACGTTTTTATCTTGTTTGTATATTTTTAGATATTTGACAACTCGAACTGTGAAATCTGAAAATGGCATCTACTTCACAGACATTTCATGGATCATGCAAAGTGAAAGTTACTATTCTGGCTTCTGAATTGGGATCAAGCAAAGAGGAGCTTTCTATTTTGAACAGAGAGTTAGCCATTCAGTTAGCCAAACGTCCTGAAGTGGAAATCACTGTCTTTTTGCCACAATGCAGCCAAAAGGACAAAAAGGAAGCCCTTAAATACAAAGTCAAGATCGTGGAGACAACACCCATGCCTGGCTTCGAACAACTGGACTGCATGGCTTTGCTTTCCTCCAGAAGATTTGCAAGTCGACATAGTCGTAGGTCATGGAGTTAAACTCGGTAAACAAGCACAGGTCTTCCAGATTTTTAGAAAGTGCAAATGGGTTCAAATGGTGCACACAGACCCAGAGGAGCTTCGGATGTTCAAAAGCTACTCCAACCTAAATTCAAAGGGCGAAGAAAAGGACAAGACTGAAGTAGAACTGTGTAAAATGGCGGATCATATTGTCGGAATTGGACCTAAGTTGAGCGAAGCCTTTCGCTCATATCTTCGTGGCTGTCAAAAAGATGATCATGTTCTTGACTTCACTCCTGGAGTATTTGATGAGTTTGAGACTGTGAGCCAGGTTCCTAGTGAAAGACAACAACGCAGTGTCTTGGTGTTTGGTCGTGGAGACGTAGAGGATTTTGAATTAAAAGGATTTGACATCGCTGGCAGAGCGATTGCTGCATTAAAAGATACTCGTCTTGTGTTTGTTGGAGCCCCGGAGGGAAAATATGAAGAAATAGCTCAACGGTTAAACAGATATGGTGTTCCTTTTAATCGCTTGAGGGTGAGAGGACTTGTAGAAGACCGAGAGAGTTTAAAGCGCTTGTTTCAGGAAGTAGATCTTGTAGTCATGCCTTCAAGAACAGAAGGCTTTGGGTTGACAGGACTCGAGGCTCTTTCAGCTGGTCTTCCTGTGGTTGTCAGTCACAACTCGGGTTTTGGAGAAGCACTGAGCAGTGTACCCTTTGGTTCGTCATTTGTGGTTAACTCAGAGGATCCCGCCGATTGGACCGCGGCCATTCAGAAACTCTGGGACAAAGACAGGAAAAGTCGACTTGACGAACTGAAAACGTTGCGTGATTTGTATGGCGGGAAATACAACTGGGGGGAACAAATGAAGGAGCTCGTTCAAAAGATGATCTGCTTGACTCACGGTATGAATGTAAATTACTGTTTCCTGCTCAACACAATGTTTCATTGCGCATAAGGAGAAATAATTGCTCAGGTTCTTGCTCTAAAATCTTGAAAACAGATTTCAGTTCAAAGCGGATTACAGGAAACTGTGATTTTGTATTTTGAGAAAAAATAGTGATATAGTCTATGGAGAGCGGTTACAACCATCTCGCCTGTACTTTTTTGCATATTTATTTCATGCATTCATATTCAGTGCAATAGACTGTTTTCGTCCGTTTCATTTCAACAGATGATTCTTTGAAGGTATTAAGCTCATTAGGAAAAAAACGCAAGGCTTCTCAGGGGATAGAAGACATGACTGAGGACCATGCAGGTATCTTCATAAGGAATAATAAATATTACGTGAATGATATTGCCTGCGAAGAAATATTCTTAATTATGTGAAGGTAATTTTTCTCTCTGACATACATTCGCACTCATATACGCACATATATTCCTGGAGGTTTACACATAAATGTATTTAGAGTGGGGGTTTTGGTCTTCCTGAACTGGGGTTAGCCTCCACTCTTCCTCATTTATTAAAAAAAATAATAATAACTTTCAGGGTCTGACATCAAGGGCACCCAACAAAGGTTTTCTGTAAAATATCTGTTCAGTGAAGCAAATATTGCCCAGAATTTTCTATTATTTGAGGACGGCTAAAAATTTCTAATGATTCATCTGATATTTTGCATAGAAAGTCTTCCTCTGAAACGTTAACCTGAGTATCAGGCCTTCCTAAGGGGCTAGGGGAGAGGAGATTATTTTCCCCTTTTCCCTCAGAAACGCCTGATACTCAGCAACGTAGTCACGAAATTTGGTTCGAGAACAAAAAATGTGAATAGGCATCGGTTTATGGCCTTTCACGACAGGGGTTTTCCCTTCCTATCAAAATAGAGTTTGGCATTTGAAAAAAATTGGAAAATGTTGTAATCACCATTTTTGTTTTGTTTTTGCAACCTTGTTCGCATCTGTGACAAACGAAATTTTTCTTATAACCAGATACATCAATTAAACGAACTTTAATTGGTCATTGGTCTGAACTCATTATAAGCTTGTATTTTGATTCTAGAAAACCTAACTCGTCGTGCGTAGGATATTTGACCTTATTTGGACCTACTTCATCGTGAATTTGTTTGAAGTTGACTCGGATCAGATCTATTTGTCTTTGGAAACCTGGAATGTTTATGGAATAAAGACACAGTTTAACATACGCAAAGTTTGAGTTTTCGACTTTGGACCGCAACACCTGTTGACAGTTTTTTTTTGCAAACAAACACAATTTTAAGTTGTGCGCACAGGGCCTTATTTCAAGACCATCCCGTGATCACATATGAATAACTGTCAACCTCCTCATTGTCAAACTCCATTAAGCATAAATGTATATCGGTCTCCATATTTTTCGTTTTCTCATTTTCCATTTCCGTGCAGTTCTCGTTTTAAATATTTTCTATGAATTTCTTCCTTCCATCCACATTTCAAAATTATCTTTCTAGGACAAAGTGCCTCATCCATTCATAAGAAGTTTGTTTCAGCTGATATCGAAGACACTGATTCCAAAGCTGATTACAAAGTGCAGACTGTTGAGGCGCTTCATGCTGCTGCAAGTTATGGAAACATTGAAATCATTGAGTTACTGCTGTCTCGAGGATTTGAGGTTGATTCAAGGGACAGGGAAGGTGTGACTCCACTGATGTGTGCAGCTCTGAATGATAAACCAGGTGCTTTTCAGATTTTGATACAAAAGGGTGCTGATCCATCTTTGAAAGATAACAATGGGTGCAGCCTGCTCCACTTTGCTGCACAAGGTGGAAATATATCCGTTATTAACAAGTTGTTATCGCTTGGTCTTGACATTAATTCAAGAGACAGTGATGGAGCCACTTCACTTATGTTTGCATCTGCCTACGGGAAACAAAGTACATTTCAGCTGCTGATAGAAAACGGTGCTGATCTATCTTTGCAATACAACAATGGGTTAACTCTGCTCCACGCTGCTGCAAAGAATGGAAATACATCCATTATCTACGAGCTATTGTCACGTGGTCTTGACGTTGATTCAAGGACTAATAGTGGTGTCACTCCATTGATGAATACAGCTTCTTATGATAACGAAAGCGCTTTTCAGATGCTGATAGAAAACGGGGCAGATTCATCTCTGAAATGTATGTTTGGAGGCAGTGTTCTCCACTGTGCGGCAAAAGGTGGAAATACATCCATCATCAACAAGCTGTTATCACTTGGTCTTGACATTGATTCAAGGGAAAATGATGGCGTCACTCCACTGATGGTTGCAGCTGAAAACGGAAAACAAGCTGCTTTTCAGATGTTGATACAAAACGGTGCTGATCCATCTTTGAAAGGAAACATTGGGTCCAGTCTGCTCCAATTTGCTGCAAGAGGTGGAAATACATCCATCATCAACGAGCTGTTATCACTTGGTCTTGACGTTGATTCAAGGAACAATGCTGGTGCCACTCCACTGATGGTTGCAGCTTTTTGTGACAAACAAAGTGCTTTTGAGATGCTGATACAGAATGGTGCTGATCCATCTTTGAAAAGCAAAGATGGGTCTAGTCTGCTTCACTTTGCTGCACAAGGTGGAAATACATCCATTATGAACAAGCTGATATCACTTGGTCTTGATATCGACTCAAAAGACCTCAGTGGTAAAACACCTGTAATTATGGCGATAGAGGAAAATAATTCTGAAGCAGTAAAATTTTTGATATGTAAGGGAGCACTTTTATAAATCAGCTGTATTACAGCGGTGATTATATTGGCGTGAACACCTAAAATATGTCTGGAATGTTTATTGTGTTGCAACCAATCAAAGGTGAGATCTTCACACCACAGAAACCACAGGCAACGAACGGTTTCCGATCGGTCATGGAACAATTTATTTTCGTTTCGTTTAAGGATACAAACTGCCTTATTAGGAATTTAAAACACCGCTGTTCCCCAAGATCAGTGCCGAGGACGGCATCCAGGACATCGTTCGATTTTAAAAAGAAAAGTTTTAGAAGCCAATGCGACGCAAGGGCGACCAACAGCAAGTGGTAACGTTTACGCATGCGTCAAACTTGCTGGGAAGCACTTGTTGACGGGAAATCGTAATGGCCGAAAGCCGTTCGGAAGCACTTTCAAGGGAGATTTTTTTGCATACCCAATCGACAACAGACATGTCTTATAGATTGGATACTTTGGCTAAGCCATGTTGAAGTGTCATGTATGGGAGAAGGACCATTTAGGTGGTTAATTTTCGTCCATTTGGCTCCTCTGATGAAGCAGATAAAGCGTTCACGAGGTCGTTTGTTGTGATACGTTGATTTGTTGACATTCAAGCGGTCACGGATTTCTGGGTTATTGCCACGATCTGCAGAGCTGCCTAACATTTAGGTAAGATATACCCCTTTATTTACTTTGTGAAATGTGGAGTAGCATCATCGAATGTTATGTGTTAAAATTATAGCAGCCTGAATTCAACGTAATTTATGTGAACCTGGTATTTTTGTAGTATTTGACCCTGACCGTACAGCGAGATCCAGTGATACATCCCACACAAGCGACTAAACAGGTTAAACTTCTCTTTCGGTCACTCCGTATTTTCACTTTTAATGGTTAATTCAAAGGGGGGAAGTTCGAGTATTTTGATACTATTTAGCGGCATGAAATCAACAAGCAAATTTCCTACTCTCACAGGTAAGGCCATAGTCGGATGTTTCCTTCCATTTTCTAAAATTTGCTTTTCTGGTTTACATTTGTGCTCTATGGCGATTACTTATTCTCAGAGATTAGGAGATCGAGGCGGTGGATTGTGAAATATTATTTGCTAAAACCTCGTTAAAGATGGACAAATTTTTCTTGTCCTTTTCAACCTTGTTTTTAGATTTTTCGTTAACATGTAAAAGTATATCCCAACAAAACTTATTTGTAAGAGCATTGTTTCGGAACACTCTTTCATTCTTGAATGTTTGATTTTGCATCCAAGGGGGGAACACTGATGAATGTGCATTTTAATAATCATGCACTGTAAGCTCTCAGATTCACTGACAAGAACCCTCACCATTTGGAAGATTATTTTATTCTGATAATTATTCAATGATGATTTGTTTACACACACAAAATTGGCGCCTGAAAGAATTGTAATGTTATGCTTAAAATGTTTACTTAATGTCATGAAACATAACTGAAATCAGTATAAAATATGAAAATACACATATGTGCATTCTTTTCCCTGCCCTACTATAAAAGTGATTTAATAAGTGTAGATTTAATGCATTTTCATATGACCATTACAATGTTACTCCCACTTTGACACTAGCACAAGTTCAAGCGCAAAACAATTCTTGCCCTTGTTCACCTTTGCACTTGCTGGACTGCCATTTCTGTTTGAAGTACAGACAACACTGGACATGAAATCCCTGTATTTGATTCCTTACATTGGCATCCACATAAGAATTAGCTTCATCACATACAATGTATTTGTACGCTTACAAAAATCATAAATGTTATTATTCCTTTTCTATCCAAAAGATTTCTTTCCTCTTTGAATAAAAATTCCTATCCATGACACTTGAGAAATCCTGAAAAAATATCTAAAGGGGTATCGCTAGTTGTGGGCAACAACTAAATGCCATAGGGGTAACTTTTCACTCTCCAATAGAAATAGATCTTTTGATACTCTGGGTCTCATATATTCAGTGTTTGTGCACATGAATTTAGGAGCACTTGGCTTGCCAGTGTCGGTTTGGCTGTGTATACACTGTAGTAGCGTATATAGTCATATATCATAGGCTGCACAAGTTGCAATTTATGTAAAATTGCCCCTGAAACAATCTCATTGATGCTCCTGGTGTCGCATGAAAAATTTCATTTGCCTTTTTCCTGTTGCAGGAGCTCCCTATGAGATGCTCAGCACTAAACCTTGTTGGTTCAGGTGATAGTCATTGAGGACGACTGCATCGTCACATTTAAACCAGTCGCACTTTTCACTCAAGCCATAGCAGAGCTGGTACAAAATGGCGACTATCCGTATTCTATTTTACCTTATGATGCCTGCAGAATGTGAAGGGTCTGTCACTCCATCCTGAACTGCATCAAATAGCCTTGGTGCCCCAGAAGACACACAGACAAGCTTTAATTTTAATGAGTCATACATTGGCTCACTTGAAGCTACCATAAAGTCAGACTTTATAAATATCAGGCTTTAAGATCCTTATGTTCTCCTCATGTTGAAATTGAATGAAAAGGAAAAGTTAGAGCTAATTTTCTCTCATTTTCAATTTTTTAATCTTAGCCCAGATATGGGCTAGTCAATTGAGCTAGGCCTTATTAGTTATATCTTAAATAATTAACACATGTGCAGTAGAAAATACCAACAACAAATTTATGAAAAGCAAAAATGAGTGCAAGCATGGAAGTATCAGAAGCAGAAAATTCACTTCAATGTCTCAGAGAGAAAATGCAGTTTTAGATATAACTATGATCTTTACTGGTTTAAGTATTTTCACTGTTGTGTGCATATTTGCAATTTTCTAGTATGTAGAAGTGTGGGGAGTAAAGGGAAGGATTTTTCATGGTTAGGGTTACCTCAATAAAACACATCTGCAATATGAAACATCTTGTACTACACTCCTGTTTTGGCTCATCTAATTCTTTATTTTAGAAGTATAAGGAGCATCTTGGAGTCAAGAGCCTCCATATTACAAAATTCTGCCTACACCCCTGAATAAGTTAAGGCATCATATAGATTTAATAGATGTCATTTCTTGAGTTTGGGTCTTCAGTTTTATATCATCTAGTCAAGAAAGGAAACATACAATTTCATAGCCCTGGGTGGGATATCTTTGAAATTTTATCAGTCGCAGAATTAGGGCACTGCACCTGCTTTGGCCACTGGTGGTTAGGATGGGGTATCTCTGAAAAGTAATAATCACTGGCAGAATCACTGCACTAAGGTTGCACATCTCTGAAAAACAGGGCGTTCCTGAACCATAACTGACGTGAAATCGTATTATTGCAAGGGGATTGTCGCAAGAACTGCAGTTATGACTATATAAACAGACTAGCATTTAGAATTTTTTTTCACAGCGTTTTATTCAGATCGTAAGAGTCGGACGTTTTGTACTCGGTCACAACTTACATGAAGAGATTTTTTCCCAGTTATCCAGTATTTAATAGAGGAGTTTTGCAGCTGTTACACAGAACCCCATCGACGTGTCCGCGCGCAAGCCAAAACACGAAACAATAATCACTCATGGACCACAAACCGGGCAAAATTGTGAATGATCTGCGACTTATTAGCCTTGAGACCAATCTCGCATATTACAAAGAAGACTTTGTCTTATCTGCACTCCACAAACATAGAACAGATGACTAAGACGATGGTAATTAAAAGAGGCGCCATTTTTCTTTGCTGCATTCGCTGCGATCCAATACCACCACAAACTTCCGTCCAGCGGCTCGCGCATACTCGCAACGTTACCACTTGCTGTTAGGGCGACCAGCTTTCCAGGTAAAGACATATCACATCCGGGGGGGGGGGGGTACTCCCATACATTACCTATACGGGTATGTGCCGCCCAACGGGGTCGTGATTTTGAAGCTCCTGATTTAGAACGGGATATCCATTTCAGAGGCGTTTTCTAGAACAGGGTATAATATTTCGAACGCACGAAAGCTCCAGTTTTGTAAGCAGCCATTTTAAATTATTCAAGGACAGATTGCTTTTAAAAATACGGTTCAATGCGTTAACAAGCAAACTGTTGTACTCTTATTGTACCCTAGAACGGAGTATAAAAAATTGGCTTATTTCTAGAACGGGGTATCAGTTTTAGGGCGAATTCTAGAACGGGGTATAAAAAATTTGCTCATTTCTAGAACGGGGTATCAATTTTAGGGGAATTGTTTTTAGAACGGGGTGCCAATTTGGAGTCCCGGGCGGCACATACCCACCCAAAACCGGAAACCGCGCATGAAAAGCCTCTGGAACCCAGGGTAGCATAATCCTTGCTAATATTTTTTTTGTAGAACAAGGGAATTCAATTTGTGTGGAATAACGATTGAACCTTC
>NC_133206.1:13486551-13496551 GCF_958299795.1 Porites lutea
AGAAACTGTTTTAAAACCAGAGCAAGAATCAGCAGTAACGGCTCTTTTAGCCGACAGAGATGTTCTGGCGGTTTTGCGGACCGGATACGGCAAGAGTTTAATTTACCAAATGTTTGTACGCGCGAAGAACTACGAGCTAAATGGTAATGCGGCGATTCTCGTCATTTCGCCACTGAAAACTATTATCGAAGACCAATTGCAGGAGATGGAATTTTTCGGCTACCCAGCGAAAGATTTAGCCAATTTATCGAACGATGACATTCGCCGATGTAACTTAACAATAAAAGAGGGTGGTTTTACCTCATGCCAAAATGCTGCCTATTCCAATAAAGTTGTTTTTATCTGCTGGGTAGATTATGCTCTGGAAGGTTCTGCATTTATACTGAGCAAATGTTATTTTAGTCGCATGTTTCACACTGAGAGGTCATGACATACATAAAGATTGACTGTAGTTATTGTTTTCTGGTCGGCAGGATTTGCCCTCTGATGCAAGCGCGATTTCTTTGACCTCTTTTGAAGCGTAAAACTTTTTTTATTACGGCTGAATAAGGATTCCAGTTTTCTCCAAAGTGCCTTCTGGATCTGAATAACTAAGCGAATTTCTTTAGTCCGTGAGTGTAATGTTTTTCTCCTATGGCGAGTGTAGCGACACTTGATTGACAGTAAGCGTAATCGGATTACTAGAAAATTGGTAGGCGTTATGCAAAAACATAGGCTCTTAGAGCAGGCGCTCCCTTCCCTTTTCCCTTTCTCCCTCCCCCCTCCCCCTCCCCTTTTTGTGCCTGCCACGCAGGCTAACGTTCCATCAGCAGATGGGGTCGATGAGCTTAACTGGCTTTCTTCATCTGGCTCTTCAAGCTGGATTTTGGAGCGGCTTGCACTCTCAGCAACTGCAGCATTTTTGCTTTCTGAATATCCAACTCCTCGAGCCACTTCTCTTGCTGATAAAATGAGCCTTTGTCGTTCTCTGCCAATTTTACGGCTCATTCTTTGTCAAACTTGCTCTTCGATTTCTTTTTCGCTCTCGGTTTCGATGACGAAAACGGACACGACCTTTTCTCTTTTTTTGGCGGCATTTTCACCGAAGCAAACGCTAAATATCCACGGAGAATACTAAAGGCTATAAACAACGCGAAGACAATTCGCACGTGTTGTGTCGAAGCAAGCACTCGTTCTCAGGCAAGTTAATTGATATATGACACGGGTATGACAGATCTTGTCAACGATCAATTAAGATACTTAACAAGAAAAAATCTTTTACCCCCGATATCTTTGGACAGAAATAATATTTTCTTCTGATTTTTTTTTTAAAAAGCTCTCAAGCATATCTATTTGAAAACGTTGAAACCTCAATTATGGAAAAATGGCAATTTTAAGGGTGGCTGATACCTTAAAGGATGTCTCGCAGCCTTTATCGCTTGCTCCCTTTAAGCTGGACGACGAGCTCGCCAAAATCGACGCCGAGTTTTGCGATCCAAAGGCAGCCGCTCCCTCGAATAAACAGTTAGACCAATCGACCGAACAAGCAACCACAACAATGGCTTGGCGTTCTTCAAATGGCTCTAATGCGTCAGAAGGTAAGCCACCGTTACCTTCCGATCATATTTTTGGCCCTTATGGGAAGCATCTAAACCTCTCCAGTTGACTTTTGCGCAATTCATGCCGGGAAACTTTAAGATCCTTGAGTCTATTATGTCCAAAAATTCCTCCGAGGCCAGGATTACATCGGTTACCTGACGTTTTTGGCCATCAAGGAAACTAGATTTCAAACCCGCGCCATCCTAGCGTTTGATCAAGATTAACGTGCCACCAAATCACTGGACAACTTTAGCTGGATAACGCGTATGACTTTTAGCGCCCAGTATTTCGATGTAGCAGTCGACGCCATCTTCCTCCTTTCTTGCTAATGATGGTCGCATTTTTACGAACCAGGAGTTTTGCTTCCGTTGGAATTTTAGTCCTTACAGTTGCTCCAACAGACAGTCTTGTCGGTTCAAGCACGTTTTGTATTCATTTTTCACAACCCAAACAGGCAAAGTTTGCACTAGCGTCGCTAGCTCTAGCAAAAAATCAGACAAATGACTCCCTACATGCACAGTTAGTGAACATGATTCTTTTCCGCTTGAAGACTCCTCTTTTGCTAACTTATCCCCGTTTGAGGATTGCCCTTAAAAATTTCATGCTTGGGAAAAATAACTTTTGCATGACCCGGACAGAGACACGTAGCACTAACATAATTATCATTATCGTAGCTGTCAACACAAGAAGGGTCAGATTCTGAAATAAGGTTGAAACCATTTCAAGAATAAATCAAAGGCCATCAAGAATAAATTCTCTGTCCGGGTCATGCCAGGACATTCTAGTTGGCCTTTCGGGTTTGGCCATCTGTGTTCGTTGGTTCAAGACCATTCAGTTCAAGGAACGTAAACTTCTCACCCCTATTGGTCGCCTTCCGCCTGGTCATCTGCTATGTCCCTGCAAGGTTATGAGCGCCATGTCGGTCTTTTCCCCGCCCCACCCTCCCCGCCTGCCTTTCTGTACTCCAAGGGAGCTCGTACAAGCCCAATAACGCACGCAGTCTTCACCCCCAAATTACGCTGTTCTCTCTGTTCCGCCGGCCTGAAGCCCACACAATACTCTGGCCACAGTTTTTGTCGTGGAGGGGCTACATACGCTCTTCTTTGTGGCGCCCCCGTTGAGCTAATCAGTCTAAAAGGGGACTGGTCTTCCAATGCTCTCCTTCTCTACATCGCGATACCTTTAGAGCGGCGCATCTCCATGGCCTATTTAATCGCGCAGAACATTGTTTAACTGTCTCCATAATTCCTCCTCTGACATTTCACTTTTTTTCTTTTTTCTTTTATTTGTTGTCTGACGGTTTGGGCTGGCCGCATCGGGGGAGGGGAGGGAACGGCCTCGGCCTTGCCTCCCCCCTTGATGCAGCTTTGCTTCTTCCGACGAACAATAAAGATGATTTCGTCATATATATGTGCGTGGTTGTCGCATTCTTTGTGCCTAGGATTAGAGGAAAATGGTCAGCAAAACTCAGGACTGATAAATTTTGCTCGAGAATTTCACAAATCAGTACCAGTTACACAAAAGGCTGCAAAGGCCTTAGCAGACTGGATTAAAAAATGGATTTGAATTCACTCTTGATTTGAAGAATTCTGGAACACGAATTTCCCTTTGGGATAGTCCAACCAGGAAAAGAGAGCTTCTTTTTTAGACGTTCCGTTGCTCCTGCAAATTTTCCACTTAAAAGACCCCAAAAGTCCCCGGATTTACCGATGAGTTGCTCGAGAAGGCTGTTGAAAAGCATTCAAAAGGGGTCATGAGAAATAAGGCATTCTTCGTCCGGTAAATTATTGTCTTATTACTGCTGTTGAGTAGGTTTCTCCACTGCTTTTTAGAGTAATCATCTATCAGCACCAATACCCTCCGTAACTGTAAGGGAAATGTTTTAGTGCCCTCTTTGTCATTAGAACCCCATAACACTAACGTTATCTTAACTCCGTCATTCTCTCCCTGAAATTTCGCCCAAAAACGTCTTTTGAGGCTCGTGGAGGGGTTTTATGATCTATATCAGGCCAAACCGGACAAAATGTGCTCGAAATACTGTTTGTAAGTACGCGTATTTATTATATAGCTGAATCCGCGAGCGGGCAAGATAATGCGACTACAATCTTCTGATTGACCACCCTCGGGCAATGAATATGGGCTTATCTTGCCCGCTCAGGTTTTCTGCGTTGGTCCCGCAAAAAAGTGCCCTTTTTGGCCGTACATATGGCCATTTCTGACTAAGCTTGTTCGGTCAAAATGGCTGGATATTGGGCTCTGCCCATAATGACGCAAAAAAAGAAGAAGTCGCGCAATATCAAGCCATCTTGAGCTTATGCTTGGTCAATGACGCATACATCATGACGAAGGATTGAGATATTGTATTAGTGTTAAAAACAGAAGTTCGCAAACCTCACTTTTTCAGACGGTTGTTGGTCATGAAGAGAGCGTTTCAAGAAGATTGTCCTAATTTACCAAGCACATCGGAGTCACCAGATAGAAAAAAGTCAAAGCTTGTTAACATATTGTTTGTTTGTGATGAGTGGAACTCCAGTAAGGGCGGTTTGTCTACTTTCAACAGAGAATTTGCAATCAATCTTGCTAAAGCATCAAGGGATGACTTTGTTATTCACTGTTTCGTCTCTCAGAGTAGTGAATCAGACAGAGAAGATGCTGGGAAAAATGGCGTGAATTTAATAACAGCAAAAAGTGTGCCGGGAACTCATGACCATCTGGAATGGCTGAGACTTGCTCCTTCGGAGCTCCCACATCCTGATGTTGTTATCGGCCATGGACGAAAGTTTGGCACCCCTGCTTATTGCATTGTACAAAATACCAAGTGCAAATGGATACAGTTTGTGCATGTATTTTGCGAAGACCTTGGAAAGTACAAGCAAACTGATACTAACACTCAAACAGATGCAGTGGAGGAGAATGAGAAGAAGCATAAACAGGAAATCAGACTTTGCGAGGCTGCAAACACCGTGGTCGCTGTTGGCTCACTATTACAGCAAAAGTACAGCAGATGTCTCCCAGTCACGAAAGTTCACATTATCACTCCTGGAATTTTGGATAAATTCGTCAACCTTTCAGATCAAATACTTGCCAATATTTCACATAGTCCTGACGAGTTCAGTGTCTTTATCTTTGGGAGAGGATCTTACGAAGATCTGTCACTCAAGGGCTTTGATATTATTGCCAATGCATTAGGTTCTCTTGGGGAGAAGTATAAGATGACATTTGTTGGTTCACCTGAAGGCCAACATAGAAATATAATGGACTGGTTCCTACAAAATACAAGAATAACAAAGAGGCAGTTAACAGTTCGTGGTTTCTGCAATCAAGATGAAGTGAAAAAAATGTTCTATGAAGCAGACTTGGTTGCTATGCCTTCTCGTACGGAAGGCTTTGATCTGATTGCTCTGGAAGCCATTTCTGCTGATGTCCCTGTTCTTCTTACCAGTGAATCTGGAATAGCTAAAGCGTTGGAGCAAGTGGACGGTGGAAAGTCTGTTATCATTAAATCAGAAGATCCGGAAGAGTGGTCTCAAAGAATCAGAACTCTTTCCGAGATGAAGTCGAAAGAGAGACTTAACACGTCTATTAATCTCAGAGAAAGCTACAACAAGGCATTCCCTTGGGACACCCAGTGTGAGAATTTTAAAGAGATCATTTTGAGGATGATGAGTGACAACTGCTGTGCTGAAAGTGATGAAGGTAAAATATGGTCCATGTTATTGGCTCTTCATTTTCATGATAGAGGGTTATTACGTAGTATCCGGTAGAAAAGCCACAAGATTACACTTAAATGCATATTATTTTCATGCCCAGAATAAGATTCGTTTTAGAGATTACGACTATTTTTACAACTTGTCTCCTTTACTTTCATTTTCATAATGGGAACAAAACATGGAAGGTGCAAAGATTTTAAATCAGTAGAAGATTCTACCAACCTCCCACCCATCCCTTCCCAAACAACCCAAGATTTTGCCCTAAATGAGAAGTGTTAACATTGGGTAAGGGGAGGGGTAGGCTGGTAGTTTTCCCAAATCTTCCTTTTCTAATATAAGACCATCTCTGAAAAATAGGTAACAATCAACCACATCATTGTTTTATTGTGCGTAAATAATGATCATTGTTTTCTTTTTCCAATTCTCCATTTCCCATTTTTAAATATGCAATCTGTTTCTTTCTGACTTTCATATTCCAAAATAATTATCTTCTTAGGGAAAGGTGTCTCATCCATTCATGAGAAGTCTGTTCCAGTTAATATAGAAAACATTTACCGTGATTTCAAAGCCGTAAATGATGATCAAGATGTTGGTGTGTTACATGCTGCTGCAAAACACGGAGAAATTGAAATCATCGAGTTATTGGTGTCACAAGGATGCCTCGTAGATTCAAGGAGCAGGGAAGGTCTAACTCCACTAATGATGGCAGCTAATCATGACGAACCAAATGCTTTTCAGTTGTTGTTACAGAACAGTGCTGATCCATCGTTGAAAGACAACTATGGGTTGAGTCCGCTCCACTATGCTGCAAAAGGTGGTAATACATCCATTATCAAAAACCTGTTATCACTTGGTGTTGACATTGATTCAAGGGGCACACAAGGTACCACTGCACTGATGTTCGCAGCTGCTTTTGACAAGCAAAGTGCTTTTCAGCTGTTGATAGAAAACGGTGCTGATCCTTCTTTAAAAGCTGACAAAGAGTTGAGTCTGCTCCACTGTGCTGTTCAGGGTGGAAATACATCCATTATCAACAAGCTGTCATCACTTGGTCTTGACATTGATTCTAGGAGTGGTGCTTTTAACCGCACACCACTAATGTGTGCAGCTGCTGATGGTAAACAAAGTGCTTTTGAAATGCTGATACAAAATGGTGCAGATATATCTTTGAAAGACTATTTTCATCAAAATCTGCTCCACTTTGCTGCACAAGGAGGAGATATAACCATTATAAACAAGCTGTTATCTCTTGGTCTTGACATCAATTCAAGAAGCTTACAAGATGAAACGCCTCTAATGCATGCAGCTGCTGATGGCAAACAAAGTGCTTTTGAGATGTTGGTAAAGAATAGCGCTGATCCATTTTTGAAAGACAACGATGGTAGCAGTCTGCTCCACCATGCTGCAAACGGTGGAAATACATCCATTATTGATAAGCTGTTATCACTTGGTCTTGATGTTGACTCAAGGGATTCTTATGGCTCCTCCCCTCTAATGCGTGCTGCTGAGTGGCCTCAACAAAGAGCTTTTCAGATGTTGATACAAAAGGGTGCTGATCCTTTTTTGAAAGATAAGGATGGATCAAGCCTGCTCCACTGTGCTGCAAAAGGTGGAAATACATCCATTATCAACGAGCTGTTATCACTTGGTCTTGAAATTGATTCAAAAGACCTCAGTGGCAAAACTCTGTTGACTATAGCAACGGAATTTAAAAATTTTGAAGCAGTAAAATTTTTGCTTTCTAAAAGAGCATGTAAATCAGTGTAAATCAACTATAGTTTGCAAGAAACAATTTGAGATAGTTCTTATTTTAAGTCTGGGGCCCGGCTCAAATGTCGTATTTCACGTGTGCTGAATTTTAGTGCTAATGAGAAAAATCTATTGCTCTTGCTCATTTGCCTTAGATTCGGGACATAGTGTGAGCTGGTTTTTAGTTTTAACCATCCTCGGAGTCCCGGGGGTGGTCAGTTGGGTCAGGAATAATGGTGACGATAGTTTTCAAGAACGGGCAAGAGAACCCCCTGGGATGCCACTCTTTAGAACAAACCAGTTCCACGACTTATTCAAATGTTTTTCGGGGATTGGGCACAAAAATAATGTTAGGCCAGCATCTATCGCCCTGCTTTCGTATCTTCTTATACGAAGGCGTTTACTGTTCCCTCTTCACCTGTGTACTTCTGGTACATTTATATTACGTGTTTTCAGTCATTTCTTTTATAACATTAATAAAATGGCTTTTACTGTCATTACAGTGATAAAAACTTTACAGTAATAAAAGAGATATCCTAAATAAAAATACAAGGTCTACTAAAAACTATAACCAACTGATAAAAACACTGTCTACTAAAACTACTCTAAGAATCATACTAAAACTAATTAATAACAAAATGTCCGCATTCCTTGCATTGACACTAAAATCATCTAAAAAAAGTCAGCATTCTTGTGAAAAGGGATTCTAGACCCTGGTACACATATGTGGGCCGATCTTAAAATTTCAAAAGATATGGTTGTTCTAAGCCAAGATATAGCCTGTGTACAGACGTCCCCTCTGCCTTAATTTTAGAGGGAGTGTACGGAATCTTTGTGCGCACTTAATTACAAAGCTCCTCTAACTCTTTTACAAATGAAAGTGCTGAATTTTCACAAAATGGGTTCCGAAAAAACATCGTTCAAGCTTCAAGCAGAAGAGGATTGAAATGCACCCTCCGTAATTGGTTGCGCTCAGTAGCCAATAAGAAAGATAGAATTTTCGATCCCCCATGCGAGTACGTATGTACAAGGTCAAAGCTAAACTAGACAGAACGGCTTACCGTTCTCGCCACAGCACAGAACAAGTAACTAGAGTTGCTCTTGTTAAAGCAACTAAGCATAAAGCCAACTCGGCAACTGATGAGGTTCGCGTGAAGAACCGAAACCATGGTCTTGCCTGATCACAAAGTGGTAATAATAGAACAGTCGCAATACTGTTAAGATAATTCAAAAGTTATCACCAAGGGAGGAACTACGCTCTCCAGTCCAGAGACCCTCATTAATAGAAAAACAAGCTGGAGATCAAAATTCATTTTTTTTAAGAGCAATCATGACTGAGTCACATCGCAATTCTCCATAGTTGATGTAGCTTACGTTTTAGCTGCGCAATGGTTCGGCAAGTCCGCTAGAGGAAGAATGTAAAGCATGCGTAGCGAGTCCCTGAATTGTTGCTTATTGACCGTATTCAGTGTCAGGTCCTGCTCCTCAAGGGGTACGGCGTTGAGCCATGAACTTGCACCTTTGTCTCTGACCTACATTGTTGCCTTTAGCAAGTCCGGTGAGAGAGATGCATCAATAGCCTTTCTTCTCAGAGTCGCTGCTTTCGTCTTGAGGGGCTGCTGTTGTCGTTTCAGGTCTTCCATAGTTTGCTAACCCACTGGCATTAAGGTGCTCCGCGTACATATAGCTGCTACATGTGGTGCTATTATTAACTTTGAGGCAGCGTATTGCTGTGGGGCTTCAGCTTTCATGTCTGGTATATCCAGACCCCCTTGTGCTGGGGGTAGGGTGAATAGTTCTCGCAACTCTTCAGGGAGTTGTTCCGTCTGACCAAAAAGAACTGGAAGGAAAATATCGTTGATCGCTTCATCAACTGATTCCACATAGTCTTCGGGACCTTTATAGCTATGTAAATTTCGATTTGTAGCCCTCTGTGAAGGCAATGTTGGCGGCATGGGGTTGACTCTTTGCGATTTCGACCGGCAACTCGATGTTTTCCCTCCAACCCTGGACTTTTCCACTACAATATTGGTCTTTATGTTCCTGGAATCAAATAACTGCCCCCAGGTGTCGTTGACGTTCCGTTGTTATTCTGACCTCCTCTCCAAACACTAACTCGGCCTCGTCTACTAAATCTTGTGTCTTTACTATCAGCCAACTTTTGAGGCCATTGACTAGTAGGTAGCCAAATTTCTTTCATTTCTTCTCTCATTTCTTTTATTGTATGTTTGAAGATGTTGAAATGAAATGGATTTATTTTATACACGGTGGTACAAAATTTCAAAATACAAAATTTCAAATTAGCCATGTGAAAAGTTCTATGAATTAATACTACCTATATTACAATGTTTTAAAACTATCGTTACAGGCCAGCCGATAAAGCTGAGGTACAGCCGCGTGATAGTTTAAACAATATTCACTTGCATTTTCCACTTATCGTGCAGCGTTGGCCAACATAGCTCTTTTCATGATCTTACAGAATAGTCCACTTTTTAAATGAGTGCTGCTCTGCCAGTTTTGAAGTTTCTGCGATTGATCTGCACGCGTTTTTGAGCAAATAGGGAGCTTTAGTATCGACGACGGCGACAGCAGCAAAAACGTCACTTTTAAAGTGAAAAAAAATGAAATTAGACGTCGCAGTTGGGCAGGGGCGGCAAAGAAATGTCCAAAAAAAACGTGACGCACTTGCAGAGTTGTCGATTTGCTCAACAACCCTATTTCTTTTTGAACTTCTTCGTTGCTGTCGCCGTCGCCGTTGCTTAAGCTCTCTATTACCCCACAAAAGGCTACAATAATCGAAGTACGGCTCAACTGGTGCGGATGGATAAACAGCGATTATTATTGTTTCTTCTTTGTGCACTTTATACTATAAAGTGCCCCTTAACTTACGTGATTGCAAATCTGAGTGTGTCGTTGTGTGTAAAGTCAGCCATAAAAACGTTTCTTTGGTGTTTAGGTTAGCT